>NC_063187.1:4248411-4275421 GCF_023159225.1 Perognathus longimembris pacificus
AGGAGGAGGAGGAGGGAGGAGGAAGAGGAAGAGGAGGAGGGAGGAGGAGGAGGAGGGAGGAGGAGGAGAAGGAGGAGGAGGAGAAGGGGGACAAGGAGGAAGAGGAAGGGGAGGAGGGAGGAGAAGGAGGGAGGAGGAGGAGAAGGAGGAGAGGAGGAGAGGGAGGAGGAAGAGGAAGAGGAGGAAGGTGGAGAAAGAGGGAGGAGGAGGAGGAGAAAAGGGGAGGAGGAGAAGGGGAGGAGGAGAAGGAGGAGGAGGAGGAGGAGGAGAAGGGGGACAAGGAGGGAAGAGGAGAAGGGGGACAAGGAGGAGGAGAGGGAGGAGGAAGAGGAAGAGGAGGGAGGGAGGAGAAGGAGGGAGGAGGAGGAGGAGGTGGAGAGAGAGGGGAGGAGGAGGAGGAGAAGGAGGGAGGAGAAGGAGGGGAGGAGGAGGAGAGGAGGAGGAGGAAGATCACCCACCAGCGGCCTCTGTCTTTTCTTTTCCTCTTTCGAAAGCCACCACAGATGCCAGAATTAAAAATCCAGGCCCCTCACTGCCCAGCCCCCGCACCCCTGTGTTGACCACAGCCAAGGAACTTTCCTGAACTCATTCCACGCCTCCTTCATCTCCCCCCCCACAGAGTCCTTCATACAGTGCTCAGGAGGCTGAGATCTGAGCATCACAGTTCCAAGCCAGCCTTGAACCCGAAAGCTGGGGGGGGGGGGGCGCTGGCTGTCTTGCTCTAGGCCCCACACTGAATAAATGAATGAATGCACCGTTCATTCACAGGTGGCTGAGATCGTTGGCTCCTCCATTGCTTTGTGGGAAAGATTCATCTCCCACAGAGGGTTTTTCCCCAGCAAGGCTCCCTCTAAAGAAAATAAAAATAACCCCAAGTTGTTACCCTAGCCACCCCCCCATCCCCCCAAGAATTAACACCAACCAGACTCGACTGGTGGGGAAAGATCACAGGACACAGAAGACCGTGAATCACCGGCCCTGTCCACGGAATAACAGGTAATTAGATTTACAAGGCCAATGGTGCCAGGCAGCCATGATGGCGATGTTATAAAAGGGGGGGGAGGGGAGAACCAGGTCAGTCATTCTGGGTGATGGGTTAACACCCCCTACCCCCACCCCAAGTACCTTGGCATTTAGGGGGGTTGAGTAAGCTGGTTGGGGGAGCTCCACCCACCTCCTGGCTTGAGGAGGCTGGAGATCAAGGATTGTGGTTCCAGGCCAGTTGGGACACAAGTTAAAATGAAATAAAAGTTCACCAGATTCCACCTCCATTCAAGATGGGTCAGTCTGCGGGGGGGGGGGTAGGGGGGGGCTTCAGAAAGCACAAACAGGAGGACCACAAGCCAGACAGGAAGTGGGGAGATCTGTGTGGATTGGGGTTCAGGGGACCGGACTGGGAGCACAGGAGGAAGAAGAGCTGGGAGACCACAGGAGTGGATGGAGACAGAACTGTGATGGAGGCAGAACTGGGGGAGGGGGGTGTTGTTTGTGTTTATCATTTGTGGGGCTTGAACTCAGGGCCTGGGGTGCTGTCCCTGAGATTCTTTTTGCTCAAGGCTGGTGCTCTACCCCTTGAGCCACAGCTCCGCTTTCTTGCTTTTTGCTCATGTGTTGGACGGCAGAGGCTCATGGAGTTTCCTGCTCCAGGCTGGCTTCGAACCGCGATCCGCAGATCTCAGCCTGCTGGGTAGCTGGGACGCCAGGCGGGAGCCGCCAGCACTGGGCCGCAAGGTCACTGTTTCCACGAAGCGCGATGGTGGCCACGTCACAGTTAAATCCATCTGTATGCGAGCGCGCAGCGACCAGGCCGGCTCCCAGCAGGAAG
This sequence comes from Perognathus longimembris pacificus, assembly GCF_023159225.1. Taxonomy (NCBI): domain Eukaryota; kingdom Metazoa; phylum Chordata; class Mammalia; order Rodentia; family Heteromyidae; genus Perognathus; species Perognathus longimembris. Next base: position 4,250,237 of record NC_063187.1, read on the forward strand.
GGCAAAGGAACGGCCAAGCTTGGACAGACTCCCTTTCCTGTGCTCCAGGGACACAGCCATGGCTGGCTGCCGGTCAAGGACCTGGGTCTCCAGCCCCCAGGGGAGACGCTGGCCGAGCGGTCAGAGCGAGAAAGTTCTCTTGATTGTCTTCCGAGCAGGAAAATCACAAAGGCAGAAGGAGTCCCAGGCCCTGCGCTGACCTCCAGCTTTCTCCACTCCCGGGCCTCCTGCCAGACACCCGGACTTCATTTGTTCCAACTCGGCCTTCCACAGAGAACTGGGGAAACCACCCTACAATGAGGTGTGTGTGTGTGTGTGTGTGTGTGTGTGTGCGTGTGCACCAATCCTAGGGCTTGAACTCAGGGCCTGGGTGCTGCCCCTGAGCTTTTCTTGCTCAAAGATGGCGCTCCACCACTTGAGCCACAGCGCCACTAACTCCAACTTTTTCCCAAGATCAGAGTCTCACAGATTTTCCTGCCCCGGGCTGGCTTTGAACCGGTGATCCTCAGATCTCAGCCTCCTGCGTGAGCCACCAGCGCCAGACTATACCCCAAGATGGTTACAACCTGTGTTCCTCTTGCTTTATTGTGATAAAATAGTGACTTTTTAAAAGCCTCAATGGCCTGGGCTCTGGTTTAAGACTCCTGTAAGAGGTGCAGGGGGTTTTTTGTTGTTGTTTGGTTGGGGGGGGCGGTATTTTTCTTGGACACATTTGTCTCAAGCACCACCCCATGTGAGCAAGACACATTTTTTCCCGCCGGCGTGGCCAACATCTGTTTGGCGAATGAAGTGGATTCTACTTGACCAACTAAGCGACTTTCCAGATGTTTCAAGGCTTCCTTTCTGACTCGCTGGGGCCCCCGCCATCCTGTTTGGCGAGGAAACCACAGCAGGTGAGGATGGGGTGAGAAAACTCCTATTTATCTGGGGGACACCCCCCCCCCCCCCCCCGCCCAGCAACTCCATAGCGTGGGGCTGGCTTTGGATTGCATGCGGTTTCTTTTCTTTCTAAAACACCTCAAGCATCTCTCCAGCAGGAAACGCAGTGGCAGGAGATGGAGATGATCCTTCCTCAGCTTCTTAGCACAAAGAGCTGACGGTAGCCCGAGCAGTGCGCGGTGGCTCCCGCCTGTCATCCCAGCTGCTCAGGAGGCTGAGATCTGAGGATCCCGGTTCAAAGCCAGCCCTGGGCAGGAAAGTCTGTGAGACTCTCATCTCCAACGAAGCATCAGAAAACTGGAAGTGGAGCTGTGGCTCAAATGGTAGAGCACCAGCCTGGAGCACAAAACTTAGGAACAGTGCCCTGGCCCTGAGTTCAAGTCCCAAGACTAGCGTGTGCATGCACACACACACACACACACACACACACACACACACGCAGAAATTTGGTGCGGATCTTGTCCTTCCTTCCCTAGGTTGTCCGTTCCGACAGCGATCTGATTTCAGCCCCCAAGTTACAGTCCGTTCTCTGTTCTCCATGAGGTCACAAAGGAACGAACACAAAGCTTGGGGCCTTGCTCAGGGCGAAGCCGGCCAGGCCGGGAGAGCTCTGCACACAGGCAGAACAGGAAGGCAACTCTGCTCATGCAGGCAGACACCGCCAGCCACAACCTTATCTGTTAAGATGAGGTCCTGGGAAACTTATTTTTAGTCTGGACTGGCCAGATCCTCTCTCTCTCCTCTCTCTCTCTCCTCTCTCTCTCTCTCTGCTTCCTGCATTAGCTGGGTTAGCAGGCACCATAGTGAGATGAATGAAGTTTGGAAAAAAATGTGTCTGATTTCCAACTTTACACACACACACGAGAGAGAGAGAGAGAGAGAGAGAGAGAGAAATGAAGTACGTGCTAGACAGAAATAATTATAAGATGTGCTTCTGGCTCTGGTGAGGACATTGCGCAAGCTACCTGCTTTTGACTTCTGCACCGCCCTACCCATCAAGCCGGAATACTCCCCATGATTTCCACCCGTAGGTATTTTATTATTATTATTATTTAGCGATTAAACAAGTCTCTGTTCCGGAACTTTCTCTCAACCTGGCAGCGCCTCTCAGTTTTGCCTCCCGTCAGCAGCGTAGCTCCGCACAGGCTGGTCAGATGGAAGGTATGGATATTCCAGATAACACTGCCACTGGTTCCAACCGAATGAAATCATCTATGGGGCCGGGCGCTGGTGCTCTCTCTCTTACCTGCCAACCCAGCTACTCACGAGGAGGCTGAGATCTGAGGATCGCGGTTCAAAGCCAGCCTGGGGCAGGAAAGGCCGTGAGACTCTCATCTCCAACGAAGCATCAGAAAACTGGCAGTGGTGCTGTGGCTCAAATGGTAGAGCGCCAGCTTTGAGTGAAAGAAGCTCAGGGACAGCGCCCAGGCCCCGAGTTCAAGCCTCAGGACTGACCAAAAAAAGAAATGAAGCACCTAAGGGTGCTCTGTGGGCCCGGATGTGGACCGGGGGGGGGGGGTGTCTCTGGGAGGCCGAGGGGGGTGTGGTCGGCACGGTGACCTCAGAGCTCAGAGGCCCCTGGAGGCTGAGGCTGGAGGACGGGCGCCGAGGCCACAGCGACCACGTGCACAGGAGGTGTCGGGAGCGAGAGGCCCAGACGCCAGACGCAAGGACAGAGAGGAAGAAGAGAGGAGTGCCGGGGTGTGTGTGTGTGTGTGTGTGTGTGTGTGTGTGTGGTCAAGGATGCCGACCTGCCCACGTCATCTCTCCTCGACCTGTGTGCGTGCGTGGGTGTGCACGTACGTGCGTGTGTCTGCCCCACGTCATCTTCACGGGACCAGGAGCAATGGGAGCGCCCTGAGAGCCGGTGTGGAAGCGGGCTGCGCATTGCGGGAGGCCCAGGCAGGGCCCTGGGGGCCCGGACAGCTAAGAAAGCCGGGCCCTCCACTAAAGGGCCCTTCCCACCTCTACCTGTGCCCACCCACCTGGGAGCCACCTGTCCACCCGGCCACCCATCCATCCACCCGTCTAGCATCCACCTGTCCATCTAGCCATCTACCCATCCATCCATCCATCCATCCACCATCTATCCATCTATCCAGACATCCATCCATCCACCGTCCTTCTACCATCTACCCACCATCCATCCACCCATCCATTCTCCCATCTATCCGCCCATCTATCTACCATCTGTCCATCCACCTATCCATCTAGCCATCTATCCATCCACCTGTCCATCTAGCCATCTATCCATCCACCTGTCCATCTAGCCATCCATCCATCCACCCATCTACCATCTACCCATCTATCAGCTACCCACCATCCATCCCTCCACCATCTATCAGTCCACCTGTCCATCTATCCATCTATCCATCCATCCCCATCTACCCATCTACTCATCCATCCATGCACCTACCCACCCACCTACCATTCATCCACCCATCCATCCAATCATCCGTCCACCACCATCCATCCATCCACCCACTCACCTACCATCTATCCATCCATCTACCCATCCATCCATCCATCATTTACCTATCTATGTATCCATCTATCTCTTTATTCATCAATTTATCTATGTCTCTCTCCATCTATCATCTATCTGTCTACCTGTCTATCGATCTATCGATCTATCTATCTATCTGTCTGTCTGTCTAGAATCTGGCTGACCTTACTCAGTTTGCATTTATAAGCATGAAATGCACCCCCTTGCACTTTGTGAAATCGTGATATATTGCTCATGACTGATTAGCAGCTTCGAACAGGTGTCCGTTGCTCAAATTCAAACAAAAGCAAATTAACAGGGGCATCCAAAACAGTTGGTCTTAAGCTAGGTCCTAGCAGCTCACACCTGCCATACCAGCTACTCAGGAGGCTGAGATCTGAGGATCAAGGTTCAAAGACAGCCTGGGCCGTGAAGTCCCTGAGATTCTAGCCATGTTATGAAGACGGTGAGTAGAAATGAATTCAATGGAACGAGGTTGGAGGCCTGGCTCAGTCGGTAGAGCACCTTCATTCACAGATACACAGAAGGGTGCACATGCAAACATAAGGCAATGCTGGCAGAATTGGGGGGCTGCAAGCTGGGGACCCCAGCTTTTCCTGTCCTCAGGGGTACCAAACTCCGCCACATGGGGCGAAGGTTCAGTTTGGGCAAGCGGTTCTTTATATGTGTCTCTGTGCGTTGCAATCCTTTAAAAACGTTTTTTTTTTTTTTTTCCCTTTTCCATCTGGCTTCACACCTTTCTAGATCCGGAGTCAATTTATGGGCAAGGCTGCCTTTTCTTTCTTTCTTTTCTCTTTCTCGCTGCCTGGCGACAGCTTGTAAATGGCTTTTAACCGAAACACAGCACTTCCTCTTTGTCAGGTCAGAGACTACAGAGTGTGCACACAGTAACACAAGGGATGGAAGAAAAAAAAAAAAAAACAGATGTCAGTAGAGGTGCTGGAGCCTAGGGTAGTCTAGGGTTTGAACTTGGGGTCTGGATGCTGTCTGTCCCTGAGGGTTTTTGTTGCTTTTCTCAGGCTGGTGCTCTACCACTTGAGTCCACAGCTCCACTGTACAACGACTTAAAGCTTACAGACGGAAGCAAAGAACCCAGGAAGTATTTTTTAGCACCAGGTAGAATTTGTCTTGAGGTCTGCAAAGGCGTGGATTTCGAGAGACACAGGTGCTTTATCAAGAAGAGCGTAGTGCGGCTGGGTTTGAAGGGAATGTCAGCGGGTGACAGGCGTGATACTGTAGGTTTGGGAGTCACGGGTGTTTGGAACTGTTTGGCAGGTGAGAAGGATTCTCACAAAGGGTGAGTGACGTGATATTTACCTTGGAGCAGAACATCTTTTTAATTCCATGACAGCCAAGGAGGATTGGCATACACCATAGCTTTTTAGCAACTACATGCTTTCGCTCTCGTTGCCTATTGAAAAGACAAATTTCTCCTCCACACCCTTTATGTGGTTTCCACAGAGAAAGGCAGGAACGCTTCCTTTTTTATTTTTATTTATTTATATTTTTTTTTTGCGGTGTCAGCTCTGGGGCTTGAACTCAGGGCCTGGGTGCTGTCTCTGAGCTTTTGCGCAAGGCTAGCGCTCTACCACTTGAGACTGAGCACCAATCCCAGGCTTTTTGCTGGTTCATTAGCGTCTCAAGGACTTTCTGGCCCAGCCTGGCTTCGAACCACGATCCTCAGATCTCAGCCTCCTGAGTAGCTGGGATGACAGGCGGGAGCCTCTGGCGCCTGGCTTAGATAAAGAATTTGTAGATGGAGGAAAGTGTGGGGGCTGTGACAACTTTTATCTCTCTCTACCAGCTGCTTGTAGGAAATAAATATTGAAACACTCTGAAAATGATAAGGTCATCAATTAGTGACTTATAACACCCTCGCTAAGGAATCATGTGGGCTGAGTGACTTTATGCCATTTATAAATAGCCACTTATAAACATTCTCCTGTGACATGTGGAGAAATAGGATTCTATAGATAGGCTATTGAATGGAAGATAGCTATATACAAACCATGTGGTTTTTGGCTTTTTTTAACCCAGCAGTCTTTTGCAGAAATGAAAAAGCAAAGGTAGATTCAAAAGTACCTTTCAGCATAAGGTGAAGGAATTTTTCCTTTCATTACAAGAGAAATGGGGGGGCTGGGGATATGGCCTAGTGGCAAGAGTGCTTGCCTCCTATACATGCATGAAGCCCTGGGTTCCATTCCCCAGCACCACATATACAGAAAATGGCCAGAAGTGGCGCTGTGGCTCAAGTGGCAGAGTGCTAGCCTTGAGCAAAAAAGAAGCTCAGGGACAGTGCTCAGGCCCTGAGTCCAAGGCCCAGAACTGGCCAAAAAAAAAAAAGAAAAAAAGAAGAGAAATGATTCTCTATTTTTGTTTTTTTTGTCTCTGACATTCATTTGCATTTACATGGAAATCTATTCACCCTTTTGGAGGTGGCAAAATAATGAAGAAAAAAAAACACACAACAAAATAAAGCCCCAGGAAACCTGATCTATGAACATGTGGCCCTGTGATTTTGTTCCTCTATGTATTTGTGTCCACGTTTCAAACACACCGCTTCATCTCCGTTCCCTTAGAAGCTCCTGGACTAAGTGAAAGCCCTACTGGTCTCGTGATCAGCTGCTCTGCTGGTCTCCACCAAACACACAACACATGTCTGACCTCAGGTCCGTTTTCTGAATGGAGTGAGGTCAGTTCTAAAAACAAACTTTGGTCAGGCTCTGTAGCTCACGCCTGTCATCCCAGCTACTGGCGGGGTGGGGGTGGGCGGGGGGAAGGGCGCTGAGATTTTGAGGATCGCAGTTCAAAGCCAGCTTGGGCAGGAAAGTCCATGAGACTCTTCTCTCCAACGAACCACCAGAAAAACCAGAGGTAGAGCTGTGGCTTAAGTGGTAAAGCACCAGTTTTGAGTGAAAAAGCTCTCAGACAGCACCCTGGCCCTCAGTTCAAGCCCCAAGATTGTTATTAAAAAAAACCAAACAAAACGGAACACATTTTCACAGTGAATAAAGAGCCTTTATCTGCTGAAAAGGTTGTGCTGGGGAGGGGTAGGATAAGATGGAACTTTCCAGAACCTGTGCTCATGCAAAAAATAAAAAAAAAATGAAAAGAATAGTCACTCATTGGTAACTTCTTGGGAAATAAGTGTATCCTTTAGAAGATAAGCTTAAACATGTTGATTGTGAGCCTATCACAACTCAGATTTGATTTTTTTTTTTAAGGAATGTGGGAACATTTGCTTTCAAACACTGAAACAGCTCTGTATTCAGATAAGATTAGCACCAGCATTATCTTCTGTGTTGATTTATTTTCGTTTGAAACATTGGCTCCATTTGGTATTCAAATCTCTAGTTCTGCCCGGAGAAATTTCTCTCTGCTGAAAGGTAATCATGGGGGGGGGGGGGGTGGCGGGGGAGGGAAGAAAGGGGTTTGGATTTTTGTTGTTGTTATGATATCATCTTTGGATTTCTGATGGGCAAACTATAGAATTCAAGTTCAGATGAATGCTGGAACCCATAAAAACTAGTTCGTGCTAGTTTACGAGTGAGGGAATTCGGAAAGCTTTAAAAATTGTTTGGAAGAATAGAATGATGATAAACAACCTTTTTTTTTTTTCCTTTTCTTTCTGGGGCTTGAACTCAGGGCCTGGGCGCTGTCCCTGAGCTTCTTTCACTCAAGGCTGGTGCTCTACCACTTTGAGCCACAGCGCCACTTCTGGTTTCCTGGGGGTTCATTGGAGATGAGAGTCTCACAGACTTTCCTGCCCAGGCTGGCTTTGAACCTCGATCCTCAGATCCCATCCTCCTGAGTAGCTGGGATGACGGCGTGAGCCACCGGCGCCTAGTCCTTGGTCTCTGGTTCTTAACAAAGTATTTTTCTGCTCTGTCCTTGTGTGTCTAATACTCGAGTCCCATTTCTCTTGCGTGGTGGCTGCTTACTCAGTGCAAGTTCTCTCCGGGGTTCTCCGGTGACATTCCCTGTGCTACATTTTATCATCATGGCTGCCTCCCTGCCAAGGGCAGGCACTGTGGGACAACAGGACATTTCTTTTGGCCCTGGCTAGGCTCATTGGTCAGTGCTCTCAGTGAGAAGTGCTTTGCATAGGCAAACGCCCTTCCCAAAGCAGGGCCGCGTTCAATATTTGCAGGAATCAAATAACACAGGATCCTCATTCCAAAGCCTAGTGCAACACACACGCGGGTAAGACACACTCTTACAAAATACAAGCCCCACTAAGCACACGTGGTGCATTTTACACGCCAGCCAGTGTCACTTTACAAGGTCCCCCGATGGAAGATGCGGGGGGCGTGGGGCGTGGGGGGGAAGGTCCAGGACTTGTGTGAGCCGGGCACCGAGGGACATTTTGAAGCCACAGCCAAAGGAGCCCCACTGAGGAAATAAAAGCCCGTGGGTGAGAAAACTCACCAAGATGAGGAAGCTCGCGGCACGAGTGTGTGCCTGCCACCACTCAGCAAGGTTAAAATCCACGTGAGCAAAAGAGGTATTAGCCAGGCACTGGTGGCTCCCGCCTGTCATCCCAGCTACTCAGGAGGCTGAGATCTGAGGATCACAGGTTCAAAGCCAGCCTGGGCAGGAAAGTCTGTGAGACTCTTATCTCCAATGAACCACCAGAAAACCGGAAGTGGAGCTGTGGGTCAAAGTGGTAGAGCACCAGCCTTGAGCGAGAGAGCTCAGGGACAGCGCCCAGGCCCTGAGTTCAAGACCCATGACCACTCTAACCACCATAAGGGAGAGGTTTTAGGTGGTAAAATTGAAAACCCCAATTGGGGTTGGGTCATGGGGTTCCTTGAACAATTGCCTGTGGAGAGATGTGTGTGTGTGTGTGTGTGTGTGTGTTGTACCAGTTCTGCACTCGAACTCAGGGCCTGGCAAAGCTAGCACTCTACCCCTTGAGTCACAGCGCTACTTCCAGCCTTTTATTTTTATTTTTAGCTGTTTATTGGAGAGAAGAGTCTCACAGACTTTCCTGCCCGGGCTGGCTTTGAACCTTGATCTTCAGATCTCAGCCTCCTGAGTAGTTAGGATGACAGGCGTGAACCGCCTCTTTGCGTGTTTATTTTGGAAAATTAAAAACAAATTCAGAGCCACTGAGATGCTTTTTTTTTTTAAAATTAAAAAAAAAACAAAACAAGATAAACCTGGCCATCGAATTTTCAGTGGCTTCAGAATGAGTTGGAGGAAGGGGGCTGCAGAGACGGAGGAAAACAAGGGCAGGCAATGTGTGAGGAGGTGAATGAAAACCTGCACTACAGGACTTCACGTCGACACCCCACCGAAGGACTGAAGATGGGGTCGAGAGAGAGAGAGAGAGAGAGAGAGAGAGACAGAGAGACAGAGAATCAATAGACTCGATCATAATTAGGATGACAGGCACGAGCCGCTGCCACCCGGCTCTTTTACAAGAAAGCGTTGTATGGAAAAACACTTGGCTCAAAGGGCTTTGTGTCTTCGCGTTCTTAGGAATATGCAAGGAAAAGTGGTTTTCCTTGTTGCTGAGGCGGAAATTTAGAATGTGTTATTCACTCTGCCTTTGGCCAATGCCTTTGGAGTCAGGAGAGACTTCACAACGGTTAGCAGAAACATCTGGATCTTTTGAAAAGTGGCCAGTGATGAGGAGTTTCTTGTCCAGACAAGTCCTGGGCCCAGAGCCCAGACCAGAGCTAAACTTTAAGGACAATGAGATTAGCTGTGACCGCTAGGGCGAGTGAGCGAGCGAGAAATAAAGACTTGAATCCATGGGGAAAGATGCCAAACTCAAAAAAAATTAATGTCCACGGATTGTACTCACCAAGTGAATAAAAATTTAGGATTGGGGCTAGATAGAAATGTGGTAAGGAATGGGTGTGTGGCACAGTGAAAAGAAGAAAATAAAATACACAGGCATACATACACGGTGTCTATTATGTCGATGGGTTCCTACATCTTGTGCCTAGTTGTGTTTAATAATAAATATTCATCCCCTCTGCTTGGAAAAAAATATGTATTAGTTCGTGAAAAGTATGCATTCATAGAAAACAGCTATGACAAAGGAACACATATTTGTTCGAACCAGGTTTAGGATTATTAAAAAAAAAAAAAATCCTAGAGCTGGTGGCTCACGCCTGTCATCCCAGCTACTCAGGAGGCTGAGATCTGAGGATTACAGTTCAAAGCCAGCCCGGGCAGCAAAGTCAGTGAGACTCTTATCTCTAACGAACCAGCAAAAAGCCAGAAGTGGAGCTGTGGTTCAAGTGGTAGAGCACTAACAGCCTGGAGCCAAAGAAGTTCAGGGAGAGCGTGCAGGCCCCCGAGTTCAAGCCCCAGGACTAGAGAAGAAACAACCAAACAACCAACCAACCAAGAAAATCCATTAAGAAATGATCAGTTTTATTTATTGAGACCAATTTCATACATAGCCTGAGGCGGATCTACATCCTTTGAATGTTCATTGGCCATAGACATTCAGGAAGAAATGAGGTTTTATTGACTGATCCAATGAAGTATGTGAGAGCTGTTGTTTTTTTTTTTAATACTAGTGTTCACGTCCGAGGCTGATCACATAATAAATACAGATTTATATTACATAACTCTTAGCAAGGAGTTATGTGAAATGTTCTCAGGAATCTGTAGAGATGCCTTGATTTCCATCATATCAAAACACTACTCAGGACTTTGGAACTATGGGCTGGGTGTGGTGGCATCTCCCTGTAGTGCTGGCTCTGGTAGGTAGTAGGAAAATCATAGATTCTTTTGTATGTGTGTGTGTATGTGTGCCAGTCCTGGGACTCGAACTCAGGGCCTTGGCACTGTCCTTGAGCTTGTATGCTCAAGGCTATAGCACTCTCCCAGTTGAGCCACAGCTCTATTTCAAGCTGTTTTGGGGATTCATTGGGCACAAGAGGCTCTTACAGACTTGCTTTCCAGGCTGGCTTTGAACCTTGATCCTCCTATCTCAGCCTCCTGAGTAGCTGGGATGACAGGCGTGAGCCACAGGTGTCTGCTAGGGCTGTGTGTTCATAAAGTTCCTTCTATGGTCTTCCTTGTCTTTATACATTCTTCGACTCTTGCTCGGGAAATCTTTGCCTTGCTCGGTACATTTATACGCTCTCTCTGCAGCCTGAATCCTTTTATTTTGATTTTGAGCACTTGCCAAAATATGTCTCGCTATTCTTTAACTTGGCAACTCCCCACACCCTCCTCCTTTGCCTAGATTGCTTGAGGGACCTAGATTTTTACCTCTGGGGGTGCAGTAAACTGACAGCACATATGGATAAACGCGTGCACTGCTGGGAGTCTTGGGGAAAAAGAATAACAATCTGTGTCAGTAATTAAGCTCCAAGTCATCTCTGTAGGTTAATTCGCGATTATCCAGATAATCCGAAAGACACCCCATATGCCTCTTCAACTCTAATTCCTGCTGCGTGGCCTCTCTCTCTCTCTGGCTATTTCATGCTGGTAGAAAATTGCTTCAGTTTTTGACCTTGCAATAACAAATGTCCTGTATGATGTACATACACATTCTCACAGATTTAAGGCAGCATCTGGGGTAAAAATTGCCATGGGTAGCCAGCCTAGGTCCGGGTCTGTATGTCATCCAGCTTTTGAAGAACAAAGTAAAGCAAACAAGAAAACAAATGAACAAAAATAAAAACAAAACAAACCTCCCCAGTACGGCTGCAGGATCCCACCTTGCACAGGTGACCTTGTACCACCTCTGCTGATCAAATGATCAGCTTCCTAAGTGAGCAGCTAGCTAGTTCCTAGAATATGAACTTGGCTCCTTAATTTATTTCTGCGGGAAAAAAAAATCTAAGTTTTTCAAAGATTGGAAAATAGCTAGGGCGCTGGTGGCTCACGCCTGTCATCCCAGCTACTCAGGAGGCTGAGATCTGAGGATCACAGTTCAAAGCCAGCCTGGGCAGGAAAGTCCATGAGACTCTTATCTGCAGTGAACCACCAGAAAACCCGAAGTGGAGCTGGGGCTCAAGTGGTAGAGCGCCAGCCTTGAGCAAAAGGGCACAGGGACAGAGCCCAGGCTCTGAGTTCAAGCCCCCGGACTGACAACAACAACAACAACAACAAAAAAGAATTCATTCAGTGTTTTGACAAAAATCTGTTGTTCCATTTGTAGTTCTACAATTCCTACTATATTCACACCCTGTAGCAATTAATGGCACAGATGGTGTTACTTTTAAGTGGGCTGGAAGAGGTTCATGTTGAATATTGCTTTCCTATCTTCTTTCTTTAAAATTCTGATTTCATTTGGAAACGCAGCGACTGAAACAGACAATTCTCTTGTGACAGAAAACACTGTATTTCTTAGGCTCTGGCTCCTGACTACTTGTTTGTTTCTCCATGCCGGACATCCATTCCTGCCTTCCTCACAGAGAGCTCAGCAAGCAGTAGGGATGGCGGCTGAGCCCTATGAGGATTAAACACACAAAGCCTATTCACTCTCTCGCTGAGGCTGGTAGGAAGCGATGGCAAAGCATGGACTCCCTCCAGAGTTTCTGTCGCAAGGGCTGATGCCACACAACTGCATACCTGCACCTCTCATTCATTCCTAACCCTCAGTGTGAATGTGCATTTAAAAAAAAAAAAAAAAGATACTTCACCTACTTACAGGCTCATGCCTGTCATCCCAGCTACTCCGGAGGCTGAGATATTGAGCATCACGGTTCAAAGCCAGCCCTGGGCAGGAAAGTTTGTGAGACTCCGATCTCCACTGAGTCACCAGAAAACCAGCAGAGCTGTGACTCGAAGTGGCAGAGCACTAGCCTTGAGCAAAAGAGCTAAGGGATAGTGCTCAGGTCCTGAGTTCAAAGCCCAGCGCGCACACACACACACACACACACGTTGATTTATAAACGCTAATCGGAAGTACAATTACTCTGCATTGAAATATCTTCTAGATATAAAAACATATTTTGTTACTTGAAAAATCAAAATATTCTCGTCAATAAGCCCCCTTCCCTAACAATGCCCATCGAATTTGTAATTTAATATTACGTGGGAACCGGGAGCCATCTAGTGGCTGAAAGGAAAATATTCCCCCCCACCATCTGACAGGGGGGAAAACAACTGTTTTAAACAAATGTTATGTATGATTCCTTACCAGGCTTATTAAATGATCAAACACTTCTCTCTCTCTCTTTTTAAAATATCATCAGGATTCATTATCTCAGAACCCTTCCAAATTATATTTATTATTATCATTATCTTTTGGCCAGTCCTGGACCTTGGACTCAGGGCCTGAGCACTGTCCCTGCCTTCTTTTTGCTCAAGGCTAGCATTCTGCCACTTGAGCCACAGCACCACTTGTGGCCATTTTCTATAAATGTGGTGCTGGGGCATTGAACCCAGGGCTTGTGTATATGAGGCAAGCACTCCTGCCACTAGGCCATATTCCCAGCCCCCAAACACTTCTCTTAATTCAGGAATCAACAAATTCAGATATAGGCACACATGGTGCTTTTCATGTTTGCATATATATATATATATACATATATATATATATACATATATATGTTGCTTTCTTTATCATTCCTGTTTACAAGTGCAATTAGGCAGAGATGGGCAGCCCTGGTCCCCTGCACTGTGCACCTGTCTTTTTCTTTTGTTCTTTATGTTGGTGGTGTTGGAGTTTGCATGCCCAGGCCTCAGGTTTGCTAGGCGGATGATCTACCCCTGCATTTTCTTTCTTCTTGTGTCAGCTCTTGGGCTCGAACTCAGGTCCTGGGCGCCGTCCCCCGAGTTTTCCTTTATTTTATTGTATTGCTCAAGGCTGGGGACGGGGGACGGGGGGTGGTGTCTACCCCTTGAGCCCCAGCTCCATTTGCGTCCTTTCTGCTGGTTCACTGGAGATCAGAGTCTCTGGGGGCTCTTCCGGCCCCAGGCTGGCTTTGAACCGCGATCCTCAGGCCTCAGCCTCCCAGGAGGCTGGGGGTGACAGGCGTGAGGCGCCCATGCCCGGCTCTCTCGGGTTGTTCTGGGGGGAAGGTCTCACTGCCTGCTAAGCCCCTCTTGCCTGGGCCTCGACCACGTTACTCACACAGTTCTTCAGAGGGGGGCGAGGCATTTCCTGGCCCAGCTGGCCTCGAACTCGGGTCCTCCCCATCTCCGCCTCCCAAGAAGGTGGGATTACACTCCAGGAACAACCCCAGAGGCCCAACCGCGGGGGCCGGCTCGCCCGGCGCGCCCGGCGTGACGTCAACACTGCGCGCCCCCTCGCCCCCCCCCCCCCGCCCGACACGCGCGCCGCGCGCCGCGCCGGGCTCGCACGCTCGCGCCTGCGCACTCCCGTTCCCTTCCCTCCCGGGCTCCTCTCGAAGGCCGGCGCTCCCGCCTTCTTACCCGCCCCGCGTCACTTCCGGCGGACGCTCGGGCGTCCGTCTCGCGTCAACTTCCGGTCGCTGCCGGTGCGTGGACGGAGCGGCTCCGCGGCCGGGGCCCCCGAGGTTGCCGGTGCGCTCTCTCTCCCCCCGCGCGGCTCCCACCTTTCCCGGGGACTCCCTTCCCCTCCCCCCTCCCCCCGGGGGACCTGTCGCCGTCGTTCGCGGCCGAGCTTCCACCAGTCCCCCCGGCGCCGTCCGCAGTCGCGGCGGCCGCGGTTTCCCGGCGTCAAGGCCGCGGGGGCCCCAGGCCCGCGACGACGGGCGGCCGCCCTCGGCTCTGCCGCCGCCGCCGCCGCCATGGCCATGAGGCAGACGCCGCTCACCTGCTCGGGCCACACGCGGCCCGTGGTGGACCTGGCCTTCAGCGGCGTCACCCCCTACGGCTACTTCCTCATCAGCGCCTGCAAGGGTGAGCCGGGGAGGGGGGAGAAGGGGGAGGGGTGCTGGGGGGGTCGGGCCCCGATCCGGTGACGGGGCGGGGGGGGGGGGGGACCCGAGGATGTCAACCGAGGGGATGAGGGCGGCCCGGATCCGCTGGAGGGAAGGCCGAAGGGCGGCCATCAACTCAACGAGGGTCAGTCGGATGAAGGCCTGGTGTGTTTGGGGGTTCCCCCCTCCCCCCGCCCCCCTCCCCCACCTCCCATCACCCGTGTCTGAACACGGCCCCTGCGCGTTCTTGTCTTCTTTTCCAGTTAGGGTTGGTGCCCTTGTCTGCCACACGAGCCATAGCTCCGCTTCTGCCCCCCCCCTTTTTTTTTTTTTTTTTGGCTGGTTCATGGAAGAGAGAGATCAGAGTCTCACCTTTTTTTTTTTTGTTTGGTGTGCCCTGGCTGGGCTTCGAACCGCGATCTCCTCCCGAGTAGCCAGGGCGACAGGCGTGAGCCACCCCCCTGCACCCGCTCTTCTTTCGGGGGGCCGGGGGGAGGGGGGGCGACGCTCAGGCCGCCTGTGCATCCACAGGGGGCTCCGCGCGGTGTGGTCTGGAGGATGCTGGGGGAAGGAGAAAAGATAAAACGTTTTCTTAATCTCAGTCCTATGTTCCTTTCGTTTTGAAAGAGGGGGAAAAAAAATAAAACGTGATTTACGTCTCAGTTTGTCCAAAACTAAAGGCTCCTCCTGAGGTTCTTTTTTGACCTAGTCCCTAATGCTGTGGAGAGACAAAGGCTGGGACGTTTATTTCTGGTCCATTTATTTTTGGCTCATTCTTCAGGGAGTGGGAACGATTAAAGCAGCAACACCATTTTTCTTTTCCTCACTGCTACTCACTGTGGTCATTTTATGTTCAAATCTTAAGACTTCCGGTAACCTGGACTTGTTAAAAGTGTGGTCTTTTTGAACGTATTTTCCAGATGGTAAGCCCATGTTACGCCAGGGAGACACTGGAGACTGGATTGGAACGTTTCTGGGTCACAAGGGGTGCTGTTTGGGGCGCGACGCTGAATAAAGATGCCACAAAAGCCGCCACAGCAGCTGCAGATTTCACAGCGTAAGTGCACGAGGTGGCTCCCTCCCTTCCCCAGGGACCCAGCAGGACCCAGCCTCCAGCCCTGGTTAATTCATGGGTGTCTAGAGCGGGAGAGAATGCACGGGGTTTAATCTCACCCAGTTCCCACTCTAGTCCCCCACACTGCTTTGTCTTCAGCCATCCTCAGAATACTCCGAGGCTTGAGTGACTCGGTCTTTGCAACCCAGGAATGGATGTGCGTCCTGACCCTCACTTCTGTCTCACTGCTGCTTCGTGATCTGCAGGAATAGCCCAAGAGGTTTTTTTGTTTGTTTGTGTTAACTCTCGGTTCTTACCTTCTGACCATGTAGACACGTAAATATGTGTTCCACACGTAACTCCCTCTTTACCGATTGATTTTCTAAGACTGTGTTTTGTATGCCTGGTTTGCTGGCCATTTTGTATTTGCCAAACAAGTTACTTGGGAAAAGTCTTCTAACGTAGAACAGAGGGCTAGTGAATTCTTGATCTTGATGTGGGTTTTGGAGTCGTTGCTGGAAGCTCAGAGTCTGTTTTTTCGCTCACTTCAATAAGAATATCATTACTGGGGGTGCATTGTGTTGATTTTATAATGGCTTTAGAAAATCAGATTTCAGATCCGCAACGCTAGACTTCAGAGTTGGTGGGGAGCATTTAAATTTTTTTCTTAGAGACCCAGCACGGTGGCATGCCTGTAATCACAGTGTTGCCAACACTTAGGAGGCTGAGACAGGAGGAATCAGAACGCAGTCCAGAAACACCAGAGAAATTCATCCTGGTGATTGGGCTGTAAGCTGTTGGCAGTGAGCTCATGTTTAATGAATTGCTGTTTTAAACATAAGGGAAGACAATGCAGACATGGCATGCAGAGGGATGAGCGTTTGAATGAAGTCCTGGCCCGACACGTCTGTGGTGTGGTGTGTTTCTGTGTGTGCATTATTCTCCCCTTCAATGACTCACGCGGAGTCACAGAGCTGCTCCTCCCAGTTGAACAGAATAGTTGTAGGGTGGTATGAGTGGTTCTCACGAAAAGCCAGTGGAAGGCCTCGTGTTTCTCCAGATTGGGTTGAGTTTTGCGCTGCTCAGGATGGATCCTCGGGTCTCAGACATGCCAGGCACGAGCTCACAGATAAGGTTTGTGAGAAGGGCACCCTTGGGGACTTGGAGGGAGTCGTGTGTTGCTTCTGAAAGGGTTTTGAGTGGAGGAAGCTGTGTGGGGACGCGAGCCCTGTGGTTCTCACCAGCGCATTCACAAGCTCTAAGCTGTGGCTTCAGATTTTAGGGCATTTATGGAAGATGGTTTACTGGACGGGACATGAGCCCTGCAAAGCCCTTGCCCAGGGTCCTCTGTTCCTTGATGGGTCCTCATTTCCTGCCTCTGCATCTCAACCCGTCCCCATCCATCTTCACCTCTGGGACGGCCCCACCTGCGCCCCCCACTCCCCCTCTAGCTGCTTTGTTGTGACCATGGATGTGAACAAGAACAGAAAGCAATGAGTGCAGTTGTCAGTGCAAGCCAGGTGTGTGTAAGGACAGATAGGATGTGGAGTAGGAGTGAGCATTTGAAGTAAGTCTGGAGGTGAGCGGCACTTCTGTAGCTAAGGAACAAATACAGCCCGGACCTCACAAGTGGGATGGGCTGGCTGGTGAGGAGCGGCTGGTGGACAGCTGGGTTTGGTGGCTGGTGGGACAGTCGGGATAGGTAGCTTGTGGACAGCTGGGTTCGGTGGCTGGTGGACAGTCTGGTTCAGTGGCACATGGACAGCCGGGTTTGGTGGCATGTGGACAGCGGGTTTGGTGGCTCGGTGCAGAGTTGGGGAAGCAGGTGAGTGAGTGAGCAAGTGAGTGGGCTGCAGGGGTCTGGTCTGTTGAGAGTGAGGCAGTATTCTGTCTGCGCATGCGTGTGTTTCAGGGGTTTGTGTTTGTCATTACTGGTGGTGCCAGAAGTTGTGTGTGTGTGTGTGTGTGTGTGGTGCATTTCCACTTGCTTTTTAAGACCACTAGCTCCGTGGCTTGGATTTTCTGGAATAGTAGTTAGAGGTTTTTCTTTCTCCCATGCTATTTATATAGCCATATACATGTCTTTTTGTGTGTGTGTGTGTGTGGTGTGCGTGCGTGTGTGTGTGTGCGCGCGGCGCGCGCCAGTCCTGGGCTTGAACTTAGAGTTCTGAGCGCTGTCCCTCAGCTTTTGTGCTCAAGGCTGGCACTCTACTACTTGAGCCGTGATTCTACTTCCAGCTTTTTGTTGGTTCGTTGGAGGGTAAGAGTCTCATGGACTTTCTGTCCACGCTGGCTTTGAAGCACAACCCTCAGATCTCATCCTCCTGAGTACCCTAGGATTACAGTTGTCAGCACTGGCAGCCTCCTTATATACTTGTTCTTAACTTTTATTTACCAACTTTGTATGTAACACGTGATTTTCCCACTAGCTAAAGCTCTAAAACAGGAATTCTTTTTCTCTTCCCCCTTGGATCCATAACACTTGAGTCTAGAGTCACTATTTCTATTGTGTTTATTGGTTAAGCAAGAGGTAACCTTTGATTTTTCCCTACTGTTTTTGTTGCCCACTTTTTCCTTAAAGTAAATGTCAAACACATTGAAGTAGAAGTGTTTAGTTTTCTGTGTGAGACAGGGTGTAGGCGTGCGGGACTGCAGTACTCACTGCCCTTCAGCCCCCTGAACCTTGCCTGGCTGTCTACCTGCAGGCGCGGGGATGTACTCAGTGTCAGAGCGCTTGCCTAGCACGCATGAAGTCCTGGGTTCGATTCCTCAGCACCACATACACAGGAAAAGCCAGAAGTGGCGCTGTGGCTCAAGTGGTAGAGCGCTAGACCCGGGTTCAAGCCCTAGGACTGGCAAAAATAAATAAATAACACCTCACTTGCGTCAAGGGCTTTTCCTGTCTGAGAACTCTGGAAAGCACTTCTTCCTTTGGTTTTGCATCTGCATGGTAGTGGACAATAAAGAAGAAAATGACATGGTTAAAGTGCTTTTGCAGCTTTGTAGAAGGATGTTAAAAATAGGCAGGGTGGGTTAATTAATCTCTGTTACTTGAAATCTTTCAGCTCTTTTTCACAGCCAAATAAAATCAGAATAAGTCTTATGGAGGTATTTTTTTTTCTTTAGACTTAAGTATTTTCTAAAGTGCCAGAAAGATACTAAGACAGGAGCTTTGTAACGCATTTATATAAAAAATTCAATGCCCAGCTTACTTGGGCTTGCTGTTTTCTAATATGGTGGTGTGGTTGAATGTCCTTTTATTTTGCTTTGTTTTTTTTTGCCAGCCCTGGGGCTTGAACTCAGGGCCTAGCACTGTCCCTGGCTTCTTTTTTGCTCAAGGCTAGCGCTCTACCTCTTGAGCCACAGCGCCACTTCCGGCTTTTTCTATATATGTGGTACAGAGGAATTGAACCCAGGGCTTTCATGTATATGAAGTGAGCACTTTCCACCAGGCCACATTCCCAGCCCCTTGAATGTCCTTTTAATCATTTTCCTCCCACCTTTCAGCAAAGTGTGGGACGCGGTGTCGGGAGACGAGCTGATGACGCTGGCTCATAAACACTCGTCAAGACAGTGGGACTTCACGCAGGTACACAGCCATCCATCTTCCCTGATGGCTTTTGAGCGATTTGAAGTCATAGATGCCCAGCTGGGGGTGAGGGCAGAGGGCAGGGACAGGGCCTGGGTGACCAAGACCGCAGGCTGGGAAGCGGACAGACCATCTCTGACGTTTGTGGCCGTCACTTGATATTCCGGCTATGGGCGTCTCAGAGAGAAACACCTCCTAGAGCATCGAATGAATCCATTATGATGATCACCTTTCCTCTCCCGCTTTCAGGATAGTAATTACCTGTTAACCGGGGGCCAGGATAAACTGCTGCGCATCTATGACTTGAACAAACCGGAAGCAGGTGAGCAGAGTGTGCGGGGAGCTCCGTGGGTTTGTGTTCTTTAAGGGCTCTTAGGAGAGCGGACGGAGCTAGGAAATGACATCACAGGAAAAAGCTCTGTTCCCCAGACCCCCATGCTATGCTTCCATGCATGGAAGGTTCTTCGTTGCATTTGAATTTGTCATTTGCTTTCATAGTTTATAATTTTTTGGTGGTGAAATTTTCCTTTGTGAACACGCCTCTTGTTAAGTCGTGCGTTGATGATTTCCTAGCGTACTGTGTGTGTGTGTGTTGTCAAATTAAGATAAACGTGCGCTTTATTAAACTGCATCTTTGCGGGCTGGCCTTTATGATCTGGCGATGTGTAATATTTCAGAGTCACTGGACACCTCTGATAGGTTCATGCCTAGGACGGAGCTGTTTCAGGAGGCTGAGAGCCATACGATCACGGTTCAAAGCCAGCCTGGCAGAAAAGTCAAGAGATTCCATCTCCAAAATAACCAGTACAAAAGGCCAGGTGTGGCTACGCGCCAGCCGACTGTCCATGCAGGCTAGCATGGGCCCCGAGTTCAAATCCCAGTATCACCCCAATCTTTTTGTGAGGCTGCTCTGCGTATGCGTGCACGCGTGAGTCACGGCTGTTTCTTCTCCCACATTTGGCTTCTGAAGAGAAGCAGGTGGTGTGTCTCGAGGTGGAGCTGTCCTAAGCTGCTGGGCATTGCTGGTGCTGCTCTTGACTTCGTTTTTCTCCTTCACCCCTCCCCCCACAAGCTATTAGTGACAGCCATGTGGATGGAAGTGCGGGCGTGGCTGCGTTCTTCGAGCCTGGGGCGTGTGTCTGTGTAAGCCCCGCCACGCCACCGTGTTCGTTACGTGGGGTTTGTGGTTATGGATGTGTCTGGGCAGCGTGGCGTGCGTGGGTAGTCTGGGCTGTGTGTTGAAATTCTGGGCTGCGTGGAAGTTTTTTTCCCCTAGAAATCACGCGGTGCTCAGTTTAGAGCGTGAGCCACTCAGTGTCTTCTGCTGCTGGTTTGTGTGCAGAGCCGCAGGAGATCAGTGGGCACACGTCGGGGATCAAGAAGGCCCTGTGGTGCAGCGACGACAAACAGATCCTCTCCGCCGACGACAAGACTGTCCGGTGCGCGGCCCCTCACACTAGAACTGTGTACCCCCGCCCCCCGATTATAGAGTTCCCCCTGGGAAACTGGGCCGGCTGGCGCAGCCACTGTGTGCAGAGCAGAATTGGGGAGGAAAACTGTCACTCCCTGGCCCTAAGCAAGCGTGGACAGACCGGCCGCTCGCTGTGCATGAAGTCCTCTCTGTGCAGCACGCTGCGGGGTTTCCTGCAATGACACGTGGCTGTCCTCTGGGGGGGGGGCTGTCCATCAGGTTCCCACGGCGCTGGCCAGGGTGGACATTTGAGGACGTTCTCTGTCGGGGTCCGCAGCATGTGCAGACCCCAGCCTTCCTGTGGAAGGGGCCGTCCCGCAGGGGTGGTGGGTCCATGCGCTCGGCACGCGTGACTAGCGTGCAAGCCCCCCTTGTTCCTGTGGGTGCACACTAACTAGCCCGGGTCCCGCTCTCTCCTTGCAGCCTGTGGGACTACGCCACCATGACGGAGGCGAAGTCTCTGAGCTTCAACATGTCTGTGAGCAGGCATGGCGTATATCCCCGAGGGCGAGATTCTGGTCCTCACCTACGGCCGCACCATCGCCTTCCACAGTGCCGTGAGGTACGGCCACGGGGACTCGGGGGGACTCGAACCCACAGTCGAGGGGAAGGCTCTCTGTGCAAGTACTTAGTGACAAAAAGGCACGCGAGGGAGATGGCGTCATTCTCCCCAGTGGCACCTCCACCGTCTGCTACCCGGGGGGCACCCCTGCCCCTTCGCATTGGCAACAATTCAACTTAATCAGAGGAATTAGTGGAAGGCTGGTTATTGAGGACGTTTAATAGTGAGTTTGTTTTTCTCAAAGATCCTCTGGCTTGATGCTGGTAGCGTTCTTTACCATAGAAAACCACAGTGGGCTTGCCTCCCCTGGTATATTCTGCACTGTGAAGAATAGTGATTTTATTTTTTTACTCCCGCGTGTGCGCCCACCTAAGTGATGTTATAATAAGCAGGCTTGGCTTTTGTGTTTGGACTTACAGTAAATGCTGTTACACAAAATGCCATAGTTGAACAACATCATAATGGGTTTTCCACTATTTTTTTTTCCCCTGCTATACGTGTCTGTATATTTGTGGTTTTCCTTGATTTACTAGACTTATGATGGAAATAATTTTGACTTGTTTTAAATCGAAAAATGTTCTGGTCATCACACACGTATTTGAAAACACGAATCAGCCGCATCGCATACCATGCTGCACAAAGAAGAATGCTTTTTCTTTGTTTTTTTTTTTTTTTTTTTTTTTTTTTAGAAGACTCACAAATTCAAGTGAAATATCCCCAGCTGAGCATGCTGGCCCACGCATTTAATCCAGCACTTAGAGGAAGCAGGGTTGTGAGCCTGGGGGCTACATACATCGTAGTGAGACCCTGTCTCAAAACAAAAACGGAGCCCTCCCCTCCCCCCCAAAGGCAGTCTGTTACACCAGATTGTTGCAGTTCGCCAAGCCGGGTTTCTAGCAGTCCACATGGGCCCTGCGTGCCCACGGTGGGGTGCTTACCACGTCTCCACGCGTGTGTGTGTCACGTGCACAGCTGCTGCCTTGTTTGGGGTTCAGAATTGGGGGATCCGCTGAGCTGTGGGCGTGTCTGAGCTTGTGCTTCCTCACTGTTTCCTCAGCTTGGAGCCAATCAAATCCTTCGAGGCCCCGGCGACCATCAACTCGGCCTCCCTCCACCCTGACAAGGAGTTCCTCGTGGCGGGGGGGTGAAGACTTCAAGCTGTATAAGTACGACTACAACAGCGGGGAGGAGTTGGGTGAGTGCCCTCCCCGCCGGCCCCCCCCCCCCCCCGGGCTGGGCCCACTTCACTCTTGGGGTCTCCACACAATCCCGCCTGAAACCCCTGAGGCTTGTGGGCCCCCTGCTGGCCGGCTGTGGTCATAGTAGGAGTTGTTTCTCCCGGAAACCCTGTGACTATGGTAGGGAAATAGCCATTGAAATATGAGGCATTGGCATCTGATTCTGTTGCCAGTTCTTAAGGTGACCTGTCTTCTTCCATGCTGAACAGGCCTTGAAGCCTCACTTTCTTTTGGAAAACAGCCTGAGGCTGTAGTTTATGTTATGTGGAAAGGGCTAATCCTGGAGGATCATGGGCATTTTGTATCATGTGATGAGGACTATTATTCCTTTTTGCCCTTATTGATTGTCGGTCTTGGTGCTTGAAACTCAGGGCCTGGGCTCTGTCCCTGAGCTTCTCCCATGCTCAAGGCTAGTGCTCTACCACTTGAGCCACAGTGCCACTTCTAGCTTTTTCTGAGTAGTTTATTTATTTATTTTTTTTATTTTTTTATTTTTTTGGCCAGTCCTGGGCCTTGGACTCAGGGCCTGAGCACTGTCCCTGGCTTCTTCCCACTCAAGGCTAGCACTCTGCACTTGAGCCACAGCGCCGCTTCTGGCCGTTTTCTGTATATGTGGTGCTGGGGAATCGAAACCTAGGGCCTCGTGTCTCGAGGCAGGCACTCTTGCCACTAGGCTATATCCCCAGCCCCCTGAGTAGTTTTATTGGAGATAAGAGTCATGGGCTTTCCTGCCCAGGCTGGCTTTGAGCCATGGTCCCTCAGATCTCACAACCTGGTGAAAGTAACTTTTGTATACGGGGGTTTCAGCTTGGGCCTTAAAGTGCTTGCTAGGCAGGTAGGTGCTTGGTTGTTGGAACCATGCCCCCAGCCCAGTATTGTCTTTCCTGGTGCTTGATCACCTGAGCCCTCTGTTCTTAGAGCCCCCCCCTCCCCCGGCACCTGCTTTTCAGAGTCGTACAAAGGCCTCGGTCGGCCCATCCACTGCGTGAGGTTCAGCCCCGACGGAGAGCTGTACGCCAGCGGCTCCGAGGACGGGCACCCTGCGACTCTGGCAGACGTGGTGGGGAAGACATACGGCCTGTGGAAGTGTGTGCTGCCGCGTGAGGTGAGCGCCCCCCGCTTCTCTCTGTGTCTGTCACCCTGTTTCCACGGCCTATAATTTTGTAAGCAAAGAGAAGTCATCAGCACTACTTAGCCACTGTTTCCATTTCCATTTTCTTTTATTGTCATCCAATCTGTATCACTCCCTAATGTTTTATTGGCTCATTCAGTGGATTGGATGAACTTAGTTAAAATGCGCTAGAAAGCCCCGGGACGAGTTTTCTGAGTATAATTGAGAAGAATTTGTCTCATTGCTAAGTACATCTCTTGAGAAAGCGGGTGTGTGTTTAATGGAAAGGTCGGCCTAGTTCGCGTGGCAGAGCGGTTATGGATCGTGAAGGGAAGGTGCATCTGTTGAGTCGCTGTGTCATCACGCTCGCTCGCATCGTCACCTGCGTCATCATCGTGCATCGTGGCTCCTCGCCTGCGT
This sequence comes from Perognathus longimembris pacificus, assembly GCF_023159225.1. Classification (NCBI taxonomy): domain Eukaryota; kingdom Metazoa; phylum Chordata; class Mammalia; order Rodentia; family Heteromyidae; genus Perognathus; species Perognathus longimembris. Next base: position 4,273,953 of record NC_063187.1, read on the forward strand.
CATCCTGCGCTCACTGGGCGGAAGGTGGCGCCAGCGGGGCCGTCACAGAGTGCTCATCTCTGCCTTTCTCTCCGCAGAGGAAGATAGCGGAGAGCTGGCCAAGCCGAAGCTGAGCTTCCCAGAGGGCGCCGAAGAGGAGCTGGGTGAGTGCGGGCAGTTGCCGGGACGAGTGTGAGGACAAACTCTGTAAGCTGTAGGCTAGATCTACAGCAGCAGGCCCCAGCGAGGCTCCGGCACAGGCACAGGCCTGGAGGCGCTGCTTGGGTAGATGGCTCCACCGTGTGGGCGATGAGGGAGGGGCTCAGGACCCCAAGGCCGAGAGCCCCAGTGATGGGGGGTGGTGGGCTGGGCTTGCAGTGGGGGGCTGGGTAGGGCAAACCATTATGGCTCAACACGACAGGACATAGAGGAGGAGTAAGGACGCCATTTATTTACTCCGCTAGTGTGTTACAAGTCCCTGTCTTCACTGTGAAGGCATTAAGCGGGCCTCAGTCCCCATGCGCCTGCGCTGACGGCTAGCGCACACGCACTCTCTCGCTGCTCTGCCTTAGCGACGCGCATCTCCTTCCACGGGAAATGTCGCTTTGCTTCTCTGTCCTCATTCAGTAGAGTCTCACTTGTGTTTTGAACCTAGAAGAAATAGCTTCCGAGAACTCCGATTCCATCTACTCTTCCACGCCGAGGTGAAAGCCTGACCGCGCGTGTGCCAGCGAGCAGCTCCCTCGTGGCGGGCTCCGCCAGCCGGCAGGGCGCCATCGCCTCGTGTGTTCCTCTGCCTGCCGCCCGTGGCCGCCATCGGAAGAACGAATCAGCCCCCCGCGCTCCCACAGCCGGCGGGCGGGCTCCCTGCGAGGGACAGCTCGGAGGCAGGGGGCGGTGACCCGGCCCGGCGCGTTTGGAATGATATTCCGCAAAGCCAACATCCAATCTCTCTCATTACAATTAATTTCTTGTAGCTCTTTGTTATTAGGGAGAAGAAAAATGTATTGGCTTATTTTTCCCCCCCTCCCCTTAAAGCAGAATGCTATTTTTTTTTTAATTTAGTTGTAAAGAAGAGGGACTCCATGATAAAGTAACTGGTTTGATTTCTCTTTCATTGTACACCGGCTTCTGGACATAATTATTTTTAGTTATAAATAAAATGCCTCTAAATGAAAGCAGCATTCTGTTGTTTTTTTCCGGGAAAATCGCATAGATGTGAATTTTACGGAGAGGAGTGTCTACTGTTGCTCTATGTGTTTCTAGAAACTGAACAGCATAAGCTTAAGATCATGCAACCAAACCAGATGGAGTGTTCTGGAAGCTATTGTTTTGAAATAGCAGACAGACCCACTATATCTATTCACGTGTATTCATGTCATCTGCGGTGTTCTGTATTCACCGACTCACACTATAAACCCACATGATTACGATATTTGAATTAAGTATTCTGTCCGTGGTGATTCCTGAACTCTGGGAGCTCAGGTCCT
>NC_063187.1:4275921-4348750 GCF_023159225.1 Perognathus longimembris pacificus
GCCCCCCGCCAGCTCCGGCCTTTCCTGTCAGAACCATGGGGGGGGCATTCTAGGTCAGGGCAGGAAGCGCCATCTTTAGTTTCAGGGTGTGGGAGGGTACAGATGATCTTGAAATGAGAAACACCACCCACCACCAAAGAAAAAAAAAGAGATCGCCAATTCCAGGGCTAACCCACAGGAAACACGAGCGGTCACGCAGGGCTTCTTCATTTCCCCAGTCCGGGGCTTGAACTCAGGGCCCCGGGCGCATGTCCTGAGCTCTTGGATTCGAGGCCGGCGGCTCTACCCCTTGAGCCACAGCGCCCCTTGTGGTTTTTCTGGCGGTTCATTGGAGACTGAGAGTCTCAGGGACTTTCCTGCCCGGGGGGGGCTGGCTTTGAACCGCGATCCTCAGATCTCAGCCTCCGGAGTCGCTGGGATGACAGGCGCGTGAACGGTGTGACCTGGTCCGTTACTCTGTGTGTGTGTGTGTGTGTGTTTGTGTGTGTGTGTGTGTGTGGTGGTGGTTCTTCCGTGAGGCAACAACGATCGGCCCGGGCTGTGTGGATGGCGGTCCGTAGATGGATCAATGAGCCCTCAGTTGTTCCTCAGCGGACCCCCTCCTTGCTCGGCGGCCATGAGGAATCCTAGCGGGCGTCTGAGCGGCAGGTGCTTGCTCAGGACAGAGGGCTGCTCAAATGATGCTTTACAAACCTAATGAATAATGCAGACATCCGGAGGCCTCCTCCCTCCTCCTCCCTCCCTCCCTCCCTCCCTCCCGAATGCTAAAGCAGGTTGCTGCGGCCGCTCCAGCCCAGTGTCCGTGTGTGTGTGTGTGTGTGTGTGTGTGTGTGTGCAAGACGCACAAGCACGCTGGATTCTTGCACACGGGGGCCTTTCGTTACGACCTGCTGGCCCCGGCTGCCCGTGAGCCGACCGTTCAGCTGAGCGAGGTCTCATCGCCCCGAGAGCCAGGGAGGGGTGGTTGACAGAGACCCCAGAGGAGTCACGGGCACGGGCTCTGGGGGACCCCCCTTGTGGTCTCGGCCTCTCTGTCCGCCGTGGAACCCCTGGGCAAACCTTTTTGGTGTGGGTCGGGTTGGGTTTGCCAACCCCAACCCAGGCATTATTCGATCCCTCCCGGTGAAGAAAGACAAAACAACCGCATGAAACTTTGATGAAGGGCTTTGCTTTCCCTCTGCCCAAGGCCGCTCAGCCCGGGGGCCACACCAAGGCGCGTGTTCGTTTTGTAGTTTCTCCCCGATCCCTCGCGCGGGCGAGAGAATCTAGCGAATGTCACCCGGTCCCTGCCCGTCAGCTCCTGTGTGGTGGGGATTCAGGTGATGATCAGAGCTGGGAGGTGGGAAGGGGGGGGGAGGAGGAGGGGGAGGGAGGGTGATGGAAGCTGATGGTTCCCGCAGAGCCCGAGCTGTCGCTGGCAGGTGCCCCCCGCCCCCCCCGCCCCCCCCCCCCCCCCCCCGCCAAGCCACGGTGGCCCGGCCGGGCTGCGGACTTGGCTCCCATCACCCCGCTCCCGGCGGGCGGGTGCTGAACGGTTCCACACAGTCCACGGGATCGGGGGAGGGGACGCCCCGAAAGAAAGCCACCGGAGCCCCACGGGGAGACAGCGCTTTGTGTTTTATTTCCAACACAAACGAGGACATGAGAGACGCGGCAGCCCGGCGCCCGCACCCCAGCCGCTCGGGAGGCCGGGAGCCGAGGATCACGGTTCGAAGCCAGCCCCGGGCCTGGAACGTCCGGGGGGCTCTGAACTCCAAGGAATGACAGGGAAACAGCCAGAAACGGAGCTGCGGCTCTAAGCGGTCGGGCGCCAGCCTTGCGTGAAAGACGCTCAGGGGCCCCGAGTTCAAGTCCCGGGACCGGCAACAACACAATGTCCTTTTGTCCATAGGTTCCTCCTCTTAATCCTCAGGACATAGCACGCACACACACACACACACACACACACGGATTCACAATTGCCACGAGAGTCCGTTTTGATATCTTCTCTGTGGAGAAGCCACCGTCGCTGCCCAGGCCTGAGGCTTCAATCTCGGGGGGCGGGGAGGGGGGGAGGGGGTGTCACGGCTGCCGGCCGCACCCCCCCCCGCCGAGCTCTCTCCTGGGGTGCGGGCTTCAGGAGCCGGCGATCGATCGCAGAGACACGGCCCACGTCCCACGCTGTCCCACGTCCCGAGGGGTGGGGGGGTGGGATGGGGGGGAGAGCTGGTGGGTGGTCTTGAACCTGCGGCCCTGGTGCCCCGCTGCCATCCCCGGACACGCTGAAGGTAGAGATGGCATTGGCACCCGGGGCCCGGATGCCAGGGCCCCTCAAGGTTCTGAGTGGGGAAGTCCCCGCTGCTGTCTGCCCACCAGCCGGGCCACCCCCCTCCCCCTCCCCACACAATCCGGAGGACCCCCCAAATTTGAGACAGCTGGTTGTAAAGGCCGCTCCTTCTGCCTCCCTCCCGCCCCCGGCTGTTCTCGGGGGGGGGGGGGCGGGGAGGGGGGTCTCATCGCTAGCGTGGCTTCTAGACTGTTCTAGGCTGTTCCAGGCGGGCCGGCGGTCGCTCACCGGGGGGCTAGGACTTGCTCACGTTCTCGTAGATGACGTCGCTGATGCGGAACTGCTGCCTCTTCTTCCTCCACATGAGCTGCACGCACTGGTGGATGAAGATGTACTGCTCCTGCGCAGAGACCCGGCTCAGAGGGGCCGCGGGGCCCGGGGGGGGTGGGGGGCTTGAACTCGGGGGCGGGGGGGGGGGCCTGGGCGCTGTCCTCAGCTCTTCTTCCACTCAAAGCTGGCAGGTGCTCGACCCCCTTGGACCACGCGGGCGCGCCTGGGGCTTGGCTCTGCTGCCACCTGGTGGCCGCGGTGGGGAAAGCGGGAGGAAGGAAGCCCCGGGAGCCGTGGACCCAAGGCAGAGTCTGCAGAGGGAGGGGAGGGAGGGAGGGAGGGAGGGGGGGAGGGCGTATCTCGCACACCTCCGTCTGCACCATGCACATCCTGTGCGCGCGCATCTCCGACACCAGCCCAGGATGTCCACGAACCTCGTGGTCCCGCACGTGCTGCAGGAGTCTGTCCAGGGCGATGAAGGTTCCGGTCCGCCCCACGCCCGCGCTGCAGAGCAAGGCAGAGGAGGGCAAACCCCCCCCCCGTCAGGCTGAGCCCCTCCCAGCCACCCCCCCCCAAGTTAGCTTATTTGGGGTGGGGGGGCAGCAGGGGTCGATTAAGATTTGAACTCATGTCCTCACGTTCTCACTTGGCTTTTTTGTTTCCCCCTCCCCCACCCTCAAGGCTGGCGCTCTACCACTTGAGCCACGTCCCGACTCCAGGTTTTTGCCAGTTCATTGAGATAAGAGTCTGCGGGATTTGTCTGCCCCGGGTGGCTTTGAACCCCGATCCTCGGGTCTCGGGGTCCTGAGGACCGAATGGTGGCTCTTTATCGCTCGGCGTTTCCCTGCTGCCCGGGGGAATGATGTCTTCATGAAACGTGGATGTTTCCCTCGTGTAACAAAGCATCCGGGCTCCCGCCTGTCATCCCAGCTACTCAGGAGGCTGAGACCTGAGGATCGCGGTTCAAAGCCAGCCCTGGGCAGGAAAGTCTGTGAGACTCTTATCTCCAACGAACCACCAGAAAAGCAGAAGTGGTGCTGTGGCTCACGAGGTAGAGCGCCAGCCTTGAGCTGAAGAGCTCAGGGACAGTGCCCAGGCCCTGAGTTCAAGGCCCAGGACCAGCAAACACACACACACACACACACACACCACACACACACACACACACACACACACACAGAGCTGCTTACCTGCAGTGAATGACCACAGGGCCTTTGCTCTTGCTGGCGTGCCGCCGGACCAGGTATACAAACTGCAAGATGCTCTCGGCGGCGTTGGCGCTGGGTACCCCGTGATCGGGCCACGCGTGTAGTTAAAGTGCGTCACGTCCTGCGTCTCGTCGGCCTGGGGTGGGGTGTGGGGGGGGGAGGAGGTTAGGATCTGAGGATGGTAGTTCAAAGCCAGCCGGGGCAGGAAAGTCCCTGAGACTCTGCTCTCCAGTGAGCCAGCAAAAAAGAAAAAGAAAATAGCTAGAAGTGGCGCTGTGGCTCAAGTGGTAGAGCGCCAGCCTTGAGCACAAAGAAGCTCAGGCAGGGCAGCGCCCAGGCCCTGAGTTCAAATCCCACAAACAACACAGCCTTTATTGTAACAAGGGAGGAGGACGGATGTCTTCCGCCTGGGTTGACCCTGGGGTGGTTGAAATCATTCCCCCCACTGATTTATGATCGCTGGGTGATAGAGCTCGCAGTTACCCCCTCTTCCCCTCACCCCCCCCCCCCAGAAAAAGGCAGAGATCAGGTGGAAAAAAACTCCAGGGCTCCTTCAAATCCAGCAACCCAGGAAGGGGGGACATTGGGCCGATGGGTTTTGATTTGGTTTGTGCCCATCCCGGGCTTGAACTCGGGGCCTGGGCGCTGTTTTCTTCGCTTGTTTTCCTTTGTTGCTGGTTCCTTGGAGATCAGAGTCTCACGGACTTTCCCTACCCTGAGCTGGCCTCCAACTGCGAACCTTCAGACCTCAGCCTCCTGAGTGGCCGGATGACAGGCGTGTGAGCACCCCGGCTTATTTCTGGGGGGGGGGAGGGAATCTAGCACAAGTGAGTTTCCGGGGGGGGGGGGACTCACGTAATGGACCCGGAAGCGTCTGCAGGCCCAGTGCTCCTTGTCTTCCTCCGACAGCATCTCCACAGTGATGTCTCCGTAGGCCGTGGGCTCGGGGGTGAACGGCCAGTAGTGGTCGCACTTGACCTGGAAGGCACGCGGCAGCGCCCCCCAGTGGTGAGGCGCGGAAAGACGTGCCCCGGGGTTTTACAAGGGAGCTCCCCAGGGTGGGCGGGCTGGGGGGGGTGGGGAGGGGGGGGAGGACGGGGAAGGGGAGGGGGCTGCCTACCCACCCTCCTTTTCTCGTTGCACTGCGTGAGCATGACAATCATCTGGGATTTCTGCTGCAGGACCATCTTCCAGAAGTCGCTCCTGGTTTTCGGGCAGGGGGCCCTGCGTGGCAATGTACTCCTGGGGCGAGTTGTACCCCTGAGGGACTCCAAGGGACAAAGGGAACACCATCAAGCAGGGTGCCCAGTGCATCGGAGGGCAGAGATGAACGGGACGGGGGGGGGGGGGGTGGTGGTGGCGAAAACCTGGCCGGGGGCATGGCCCAGGCGGGAGGGCGCCATTGCTACGCCTCGTGTCTGGGAGGCTTTCTGATTGTGATAGTGATTTATGACATCTATGGGTGCATGGAGCCCCAGTGAGCTGGGATCTTATTTCTTTTCTTTTTCTTTTTTTTTGGGGGGGGGGGCGGTTTCGGTCCTGGGGCTTGAACTCAGGGCCTGGGCGCCGTCCCTGAGCTCTTTGTGCTCAAGGCTGGCGCTCTACCCCTTGAGCCACAGCGCCGCTTCTGGTTTTCTGGTGGGTTCCTTGGAGATCAGAGTCTCACGGACCTTTCCTGCCCAGGCTGGCTTTGAACCCTGATCCTCAGATCTCAGCCTCCCGAGGAGCTGGGATGACGGGCGGGGGCCTGGATGCTGTCGTTGTTCTTACGGGAATGTAGTTGGCGTTGATGTAGTCGGCACCTTCCTCTCCGTTCACCGAGACCAGCTTCACCCGACTGAAGTCGTCTGTGAGGGACGGGAAGACAACAGAGCTTCACGTCAGGAGAGGAGGAAATGGCTTTTTTTTTTTTTTTTTTTTTTGGCCAGTCCTGGCCTTGGACTCAGGGCCTGAGCACTGTCCCTGGCTTCTTTTTGCTCAAGGCTAGCACTCTGCCACTTGAGCCACAGCGCCGCTTCTGGCCATTTTCTGTATGTGGTGCTGGGGAATCGAACCTAGGGCCTCGTGTATCCGAGGCAGGCACTCTTGCCACTAGGCCATATCCCCAGCCCTGAGGAAAATGGCTCTCGACCCTCGCCACTGCAGTACAAGGTCAGATCAAGCCGTCGTGCATGGATCCATTTATTATAGGCACTCCACAGCCGGGGCCTTTGAAAATGATGTGGTTCAAGTCGATATGTGGTGATTTTCCAAGCATCCTTTGCTTTGCTTTCTTTCCTTCCTTTTTTCTCTTTCTTTCTCTCTCTTTCCTTGATTCCTTCCTTCATCCCTCATTTCCTCCTCTCCTCTCCTTCCTTCCTTCCTTCCTTCCTTTCCTTCCTTCCTCCTTCCTTCCTCCTCCCCTCCCTCTCTCCCTCCCTCCCTCCCTCCCTCCCTCCCTCCTCCCTCCCTCCCTCCCTTCCTTTCTTCTGTGCCTGTCCTGGGGCTTGAAGACCTGGTTGCTCTCCTTGATCTTTTTAACTTCACCATCTGAACCACACCTCCATTTCTGATTTTTGTTTTTTTTTTTCTCGTGGTTCATTGGAGATCAGAGTCTCTCAGACTTTCCTTCCCGGGCTGGCTTTGAACTGTGATCCTCAGATCTCAGCCTCCCGAGTAGCTGGGATGACAGGCGTGAGCCACCAACACCCAGCCTCAGCTAAGTTGTTTGGTTGTTGCTACAGAACCAAATGGCTTGGTTTTCTGCTCAGATAGGATTCATTAGAAAGCACTAGTGAAATCTTCCTCCATGCCGGAGGGCCTGGGTGTGTGTGTGTGTGTGTGTGTGTGTGTGTGTGTGTGTACGTGACCTCACAGACAGCATGGAGGTGGAGGGGCTGGGCCTGGTCCCTGGGGAGGGGGAGGGGGCAGGCCTTACAGGGCAGGATGTTGGTGTAGCGGTTCTTGCAGTGGTTCAGGGGCAGGTCAGCCGCGTAATGTGGGATGTTCAGGCCAACCAGCTTCAACTCCTGGAAGCAAGACAGAAGGGAAGGGGTGTGAGATTTGGGGTACAGCGTGGACTCCGCGGGCTCATTGTTTGTTGGACGGCATGCACTTGGCTTGTGTGGTGCTGGCCTTGGCTGGAAATCGAACCTAAGGTTGTGCAGTTGTCAGCCACCATTTCGGGCCACAGCGCCACTTCCGGTTTCTGGTGGGTCATTGGAGAAGAGAGTCTCGCGGACTTTCCTGCTCTACATTTCTCCCAGAAGGTCAATCAAAATGTGAGTGTGTTTGTTAATTATTCCAGCAGACCTCAAAAAACCAGACCCAGAGGGAAGGGATTTAATTTACTCAGTGAACGCGGATTAGCGAGTCCCAGGAAATGCATATGGTGATGTATGGTAATGTATGGAAATCCAGACCCGCAGTTCAATTTGCATAATGCACACGGAGGAGTGCAGTGAACGGCTCTCAGCCCCTCCCACCCCCCCACCCCCGCGAGTCCTGGGGCTCTGCGCATGTGAGGATATTTGGGGAGAGGGAAAGGTCAGCTGTATCCCCCAGAAACCAGGCATGGAGCCCAAGGGTGCTTGAAAGTCAATGGGCAAAATGGAATCCCAAAGCAGTGGCCGGGCAGGGGTGGGGGGCAGAGGACACGAGAATGGGGGGGGGTGGGGTGTTCCACTGCCTGGCTCGGAAAGGGTAATGGAAAGGACGAAGACAGCAGGGCACCCATGGCTCACGCCTGTCACCCCGGGCTGCTCGGGAGGCTGAGAGCTGAGGATGGAGACTGGAAGCCGACCCCAGGCAGGAAAGTCCGGGAGACTCATCTCACTCCACGACCACGCCCATCCTTCAGTCCCCATCGGAATCATTCATTCCCTGTCTGCATCATTCATTCCCCATCGCCATCCTGCATTCCCACCCCTCCTCTGCCACCCCAAACCCTCCCCATCTACAGCAGCGACAAGATACTTCATTCACTCACCTCAAATTGTAGAGAAAATTTGTAGTCCGAATCTTTGGCCATGTCCTTGATGTAGGAATCAAAGTCATCCAGCTGAACCGGGCTTTGCCAAAGACAAAGAGATGAACATTAGAGGCCCGGAAAAAAAAAAAATCTATGTCACGGGTGACGGTGACTCTTCAGAGAGGTACGCTTTCCTGAGATTGATTTCCTAATGTGACGTTCTTTTTGCTTTAAGTTACTAGTTACTAATAGATTGCCATTACAAAGAAGAATTCAAAAGAAAAAGGAAATAATTGAAAATATATTATATCTATACATTATATATAGTATATGCATTCTATTATACATTATATTTGTGTTTTTGTTTGTTTTTGCCAGTCCTGGGCCCTGGACTCAGGGCCTGAGCACTGTCCCTGGCTTCTTTTTGCTCAAGGCTAGCACTCTGCCACTTGAGCCACAGCGCCACTTCTGGCCGTTTTCTGTATATGTGGTGCTGGGGAATCGAACCCAGTCACTCTTTTTTTTTAATGTAGGGTTTTTGTTTGTTTTTTTTAAACAAACAAAGGCCTTTAACAAAGGAAAGTATTTGAAGTCAACGGATGGGTTAATTTTCACCCACCAGCATCCTAAATTTCAATTTTACCATTCCACCGCCTGGCTAGAGATGTGTCCTTACCTGTTTCTTACAAAGGGTTTTCTAAGACGGCATTGAATTCAAAGCAATGAATTATACGATCAAATAAAGTTAAGCAAAAGAAAGTTTTTTCCTAATATAAGCATGGAATTTCAAACACAGAACGGCAAGGATTTCCTGTATACCCTCGCTAATCGAACCCAGGGCTTCATGTATATGATGCAAGCATTCTACCACTAGGCCATATTTCCAGCCCCCACAGCCGATCTTTCTTAACTTGGGAAGTCAGAACCTGTAAGTTGAAAACAATTAAACGAAAGACTAATATACACTTACTTAGTCAGTTTTCTCTTCTTCAAACCATTTTTACTCCTGAGAATTAAAAGAAGGAAAAAAGGACAAAATATATCAGAGTGAGACAATTGATTCCTGCTATGATTAAATTCCTGCTATATATGATTAAATGAAAAGAGCTTTCCATATACAACTGTAGGCACCTCAACTTTATTTAATTCTCATTAGAAGGACCTCGGGCTTATTCAAATTACTTCTTACGCGAGAAGATAACGATGATAATATCAAACTCTTGCGTGTGTGTGTGTGTGTGTGTGTGTGTGTGTGTGTTTTGCAGGAACATATCTGCACTTTGGCCAGTCCTGGGGCTTGAACTCAGGGCCTGAGCACTGTCCCTGGCTTCTTTTTGCTCAAGGCTAGCACTCTGCCACTTGAGCCATAGCGCCACCTCTGACTTTTTCTGTATAGGAGGTGCTGAGGAATCGAACCCAGGGTTTCATGCATGCTAGGCAAGCACTCTTGCCACTAGGCCACATTCCCAGCCCCATACCTGCATTTAAAAAAAATATCTTTCATATTTGCGCCCCCAGATTGAGTTCTAGAAATTCACATTTCAGCTCCTGGTTCTGCTGAAATGTTCTGTAGTACACGCAGGTGTTGATTTCTGCTTGATTTCTCCAAGCTTTTCAGACAAGAAAGAAGAGTAGTGGGGAGAAATAATGCGAATGTGTAATGCTGACTTGTTTTTGAAAGGCTTAAAGTCTTCTTATTTAGTCTTCCGACATTTTCATAGGCAATGGGGTCTTGGGCTACTGGTGTGGGTATATGTGGTAGAAATTCTCATCTCTTGAAACGAAGTTTTAAACTATCTGAAAAACTAGAACATGCTATGCTTTTTAAATGAATAGTCAATCAACCAACTCTACCATACATTCATTTGGGGCTAAGCAGGGTACTTGTTTTCATCCAAGGGGCGGGGGGAGCGGGAAGAACATAAGTTAAATCACTTACTGCTATAATAATAGCCAATGTCTTATAAAAATGACAAGCATGAAAACATCCTCAACCACACACCTGATGTGAGTAAATATAGGTTATCTCTAGAAAACAAACATCTCTAGGAAAATGTCCTGCTCTAGGGTGAGTAGTGGGAGGGAGCAAGGTGTTTCATTATGCTTAAAATCTTTGCATCCAGATGCTTCTACCCTCTGAACCTCCAGCAGAGTGAGATACAGAGCTTCAGCTTCTCTTAGAGCAAGCTCACAGTCTAGGGGTCATAGGCTAGGTCACGACCTCAGGGCCATGAACAGGCTAGCTCCCTACCCACCCACAGGGACCACGCCCCGTTCTGAGTTCATAGAATCAAATGGCCAATGAAATACTTGTGCAACGGAACTGACACCACCTATGGAAGTCACGTGATCCTTCCGGTTTCACTCGGTGGCTGGTTCCATGACGAATTTCTTAACTAGGTAGGGGTGACCTCGGTGGGGGGGGGGGGTCCTGGTTGGAGAATTGGATGTGGGAGATGGAAATTGGGGTGGAATTGTGGAGAATTCTACTACCATAGAGGTGAGGAATGATAAAACACCGCAAAGGTATGAATCACATTTCCAGTATCCAGATTGTTTTCATTCTGGGTAAAAACAATCCATTCAATGGTTCTCTTCCTGCCTTTTATTTTCTCCCTCAACTTCTTTGTCTTCCACCCTGCGAATCTAGGAGACCTAATCATTCTCTCCCATCCTTTCAAAACAGACACAACAACAACAACTACTATGTTAGCTATATCATTTAGGGTACATGGGCACCCAAAGAAATATCTCGTGATCATCGTTTTTATTCAGCTTGGTGACGGGAAGTTCATTTTAGAAATCCCACGTTGACTTTGTCTAGTGACAGCCAGTGGCTTTGGAGTGTTAGGAAGGCAGAACGTGAAGCTGGATGCTGGTGGTTCACGCCTGTCATCCCAGCTACTCAGGAAACTGAGATCTGAGGATGGTGGTTCAAAGCCAGCCCAAGCAGGAAACTCCATGAGACTCTCATCTCCAATGAACCACAGAAAAATCCAGAAATAGAGTTATCGCTCAAGGGGTAAAGCACTAGCCTTGAGCAAAAAGAGCTCAGGGACAGTGCCCAGAGTTCAAGGCCCTGTATGTGACCTTAAGACAACTGAAGGGGCTAAGACACGTGGTGGAGAATTCAATGAGGTGGTTGTTAAAAGAGGTTTGCACACAGCTAGTTGTGAAGTTGTCGGCGAGGCCAGAGGATGACAAAAGCAAGGGGATCCGAATGCAGAAGGTGGCCTGTGGTTTCGCTGTCTCCCTACATTTCTACTTTCTTGGAAATACGCAATCCTCTACTGAATGGAGATGAGAAGGAGAAAGACAAAAATGACTTCTACGGCGATGACAGGCCAGAAGACGGACTCAACCAAGAGAGAAATAACTGGTAATAAACCAAAAAAAAAAAAAAAAGAAAGAAAAATCCAGGAATATCACAAGAAGAAACCGTGCCCACCACTGAGAAAATCTGGGAACCATCCTCTATTTTCCATGCATTTACACTCGAGATGACGAATCTGAGATGCTCAAAAGGTAAAATTTGAAGACTTGGTTAGATTACAGGCTGGGTGAGGAAAGAAAGAAAGGAAGGGAGGGAGGAAGGAGAAAGGAGGGAGGGAGGGAGAGAGGGAGGAGAAAGGAGGAAGGAAGAAAGGAAAGAAGGAAAGAAGGAAGGAAGGGAGGGAGGGAGGGAGGGAGGGAGGGAGGAAGGAAGGAAGGAGGGAAGGAAGGAAGGAAAGGGAGAGAGAAAAGAAAGGGAGGGAAGGAGGGAGGGAGGGAGGGAGGGAGGGAGGGAGGGAGGGAGGAAGGAAAAGAAAAGAAATCACTTACCAGGGATTAATATAAAATGCCAAGAGATAATCAGTCCAAAGGCAGGAAGGTAGCAGGGTTAACAAAGCAAAGACGCTCCTACGCCTGTATTAATCATAACAGATGACAAAAGAACACTCGCGAGAGTTAGTGGCACACACCACGGAGACACGCACACCCGGCGGATCCCCCGGAGATCAATCCACACCGCCGCCGCCTCCACTGCCGTCCAAACACAACAGCGTCCCGCAACCTGTCGGCGTGCAAGCCTAACGTGCTTTCACGGACGCGTGCCCAGAATCGGGGGGGGGGGACCCTCATTTTGAATGAGTGTGCCTCTGTGTGCCAATGGCGTCTAAAATGCCCACCTTCCCTGCCCCTTCGTTGGTTTTCTCAGGCCGTTATTACTGTGCCGGTCACAGTGAGGTGGGGGGGGGTGGGCTGAATTCAGGGCCTCACCCCTGTGACGCAGACGCCCCCGTGTTAGTTATTTGGGGGAGAGGTCGAGTGTTTCTGTGTGCTGGCGGGCACGGCTTGTGGTCCTCCTTATTTAGGCCCGTAGCTTGGCTGGGACGGCAGAGGTGCAGCACCATCCTCGGTCGGCAGTTTGAGACGGGGTCTCTTGTGAAGATGGAGCCCATGACAGTCCACCAGACAACGAGACCGGGATAGGACGGGCAGGGGAAACCGCGTCGTCCCCTCCCCTCCGCCGTGAGAGGAATGGTCACTTTGCACACGCGTGTGCGCGCGCACACACACACAGGGCTAAGCTGTCCACACAGGCAGTACTCACCAATTATAGGGAAGTTTTCCGTCCTGCTCCAGGGACGCAAAGTTGACGAAGGTCCGGGCGCCACACTCTCTGCGTGAAAGAAGCCACGGACCCCAAGATGAGCGCCAGACAGAGAGCTCGTTTTCTGGTGCCCCCCCACCACCCCCAAGCAAAAGGAGTTCTTGCTGGATCCTCATTCGATAAATTAAAAAATAAAAATGAAACAGGGTAGCTGGACACTGGAGGCTCACGCCTGTCATCCTAGCTATCCAGGAGGCTGACGGTTCAAAGCCAGCCTGGGACGGGAAAGTCCATGTGACTCTACCTCTAATTAAGACACACACACACACACACTCACACACACACACAGAGTTTGATCACAGGAATAATAGCAACAGGCGAGCAGGCGTAGCACTGGTTGGACAGGAGAGTGTGTGTGTGTGTGTGTGTGTGTGTGTGTGGAAATCTCCCGGTCGTGCACGATCTACATGTATCTGTGCGCTGGTGAATGGGCACACCGGGCACACCGGGCTTACCTGGCCATCTGCAGGTGTTTCTTCCTGAGGATGAGGAGGGTGAGAAGCAGCAGGGCGATGAGCAATGTGCTGAGCAGGGCGAGCACCGAGATCGCCACCACGTTCCCGTTCATCTCCACAGCTAGAGACACAAGGCCCCCCCCCCCCCCCCTGTGCCGGTGAGGAGGAGTCGTGCAAGGCGGCAGTGGGCAGAGCCCGTCTTAGGTCTTGAACTCGGGGCCTGGGGCGCCGTCCCTGAGCTCTTCAGCTCAAGGCTGGCGCTCTACCCCTTGAGCCACAGCGCCGCTTCTGGTTTTCTGGTGGTTCATTGGAGATCAGAGTCTCATAGACTCTCCTGCCTGGGCTTGGCCTTGAACCACGATCCTCAGATGTCAGCCTCCTGAGTAGCCGGGATGACAGGCGGGAGCCACCAGTGCCTGGCTACTTTGCATTTCATCTTAAGAGCAATGAGTGGATGATAATTGCTCTTCTTCAAGACAATAGGGACCGTCTACTGCTCAACTGTCATGTTAAAAAGAATTCACACACACACACACACATACACGCGCACGCACACGCACACGGGAAGATGTGAGTCTGTTTCTTAAGCTCTTCAGCATCCAGAATGTTCTGGAAACAAGCCAACCCAAGTGAGAAGAGAGTGATGGAGTGGAAAAAAAAAACAACCCCAAAACATCTGGAAGTCAGGTCAGGCGCTGGTGGCTCCCGCCTGTCATCCCAGCTACTCAGGAGGCTGAGGTCTGAGGATCGTGGTTCAAAGCCAGCCCGGGCGGGAAAGTCCTGTGAGAGTCCTATCTCCAATGAACCACCAGAGAGAGCCAGGAGTGGCGCTGTGGCTCACGTGGTAGAACCTCAGCCTTGAGTGATACGAGATCAGGGACAGCGCCCAGACCCCCCCCCAAGTTCCAGCCCCAGGATCAATATACACACAAAGCCAATGGAATGTGCTAGATCATGAATAGAGAGAGAGAGAAAGAGAGAGAGAGAGAGAGAGAGAGAGAGAGAGAACGTTACAGGGAACGGCCGGGATTAAAGGCAGTACCCAAGGTGGAGACCTCGATGAAGGTGGGCGCGCTGGCGGTGTCCCGGCTGACACTCGAGACGCAGCAGTTGTAGGCCGTGGCGGGGAGAAGGTTGGAAACGGTCGTGATGTGGGAAGACACGGCAAGAGGCTCCTGGAGACGCGGGGGGAAACACGGAAAACACACCGCGTGTCAGGGTTCAGGGGGAGGGCCGCCGAGAAACAGTTTAAAAAAAAAATAAAAAGGAAAATTAGCTAGTCGTGAAAAAGGTCTCTTTCTGTCTGGTCCCTGGGATGCCCTGTTTTGTCTTCTCTGGAGGCAGCCATATTGAAATATATATATATATATGTGATGGTCAAATCATTCCCCCCCCCCATTCTGTCTCTTTTTGGACAACTACTTAAAGATCATTTTTAATTTTGTTTTGTTTTGTTGTTTTTTGGCCAGTCCTGGGGCTTGAACTCAGGGCCTGAGCACCGTCCCTGGCTTCTTTTTGCTCAAGGCTAGCACTCTACCACTTGAGCCACAGCGCCACTTCCGGCTTTTTCTATCTATGTGGTGCTGGGGACTCGAACCCAGGGCTTCATGTATACGAGGCGAGCGCTCTACCACTAGGCCAGATTCCCAGCCCTTAAAGATGGTGTGTGTGTTTTTTTAAATGAACCAATCAATACAAGATAAACACATTGCCTGAATCCCCCTCCCTGCCAGTAAACCTAAAAACCAAAGCGACACAGTACCTGGAGTTGGGTTTCCGAGCCGGGTTCCCAGCCCGCCTGCTGCAGGCAGAGGACTTGGAAGAAGTCAGCCAGGCCGTCCACCACCCACAGCAGGGTGACCGACGTCTGCGTCTTGTTCACGGCGAAGAGGGATTTGACCGGCGCTGGCTCTGGGGAAGACACAATCCACCGCTCAGGACGCCAGGCAGAGTGGCGGACTCCTTTTAGTGTTTAATTTCTTTTTTTTTTTTTTTGCCCTCTTCCACTTCCCACTTCTCTTTTTCGACTACAGCGTCCCTACAGCCCCAAGCTATTCATAGCATTTGTGCACATCTGTCCCGGAGTTGGGCAATGCTTTTCTCCAGACTACACAGAACTTTCTGGATGAGGCAGGAACGTCTGTCTGTACTTTACAAGGGAAATAAAATAAAATAAAACAAAAAGGCTAGGGAAAGAAAAAAAGAAATAATAATAATAATTCAGCCAGAGGGGAAAAAAGTATAGTCAGAATTAGGAAGAAGAAAGGGAAATAGATAATATATATGGGTTTGGAAAATTAAAATAAGCCGGGCGCTGGTGGTTCACGCCTGTCATCCCAGCTACTCAGGAGGCTGAGATCTGAGGATCACGGTTCAAGGCCAGCCTGGGCAGGAAAAGTCTGTGGGACTCTGATCTCCCATGAACTACTTTGTATAAAAAGCTGGGAGTATCTCTGTGGCTCAAGCTGGGAGAGCGCTGGCCTTGAGATAAAGAGCCCAGGGCCATTCCTGTGCCTGCCCCACCCCCAAAGCGCATGCGCAGCTCAGCCAGGCCCGCCATTCCTGTGCCTGCCCCACCCCCAAAGCGCATGCGCAGCTCAGCCAGGCCTGCCCCACCCCCATGACGCATGCGCAGCTTAGCCAGGCCCGCCACTCCTGTGCTTGCTCCACCCCAAGGCGCATGCGCAGCTCAGCCAGGCCTGCCCCACCCCCATGACGCATGCGCAGCTTAGCCAAGAACGCCATTCCCGTTCCTCCCAATGGCGCATGCACAGCTCAGCCGGGCCCGCCATTCCTGTGCCTGTCCCACCCCATGGTGTAATCTTAGCTCAGCCAGGACTGCCATTCCTGTTTCTGCTCCCCCATGACGCATGCGCTGCTCATCCAGGACGCCACGCTGTGCCTTCCCTCGCCAATGCGCATGCGCAGCTCAGCCAGGACCGCCATGCCTGTGCCTTCCCCGGCCATGGCGCGATGCGCAGTTTAGTCAGGCTCACACACCTGTGCCTGCCCTTCCTATGGGCGCATGCGCAGCTCAGCCAGGACCGCCATTCCTGTGCCTGCCCCGGCCATGGCGCAAGCGCAGCTCAGCCAGGACTGCCATTCCTGTGCCTGGCCTTCCTAAGGACGCATGCGCAGCTCATCCAGGACGCCACACTGTGCTTCCCTCGCCAATGGCTCATGCACAGCTCAGCCAGAACCGCCATTCCTGTGCCTGTCCCGGCCATGACGCATGCGCAGCTTAGGCTCCCACACTTGTGGCTGGCCTTCCTAAGGGCGCATGCGCAGCTCAGCCAGAACGCCATTCCTGTGCCTGCCCTGGCTATGGCGCATGCGCAGTTTAGTCAGGCTCACACACCTGTGCCTGCCCTTCCTAAGGGCGCATGCGCAGTTCAGCCAGAACCGCCATTCCTGTGCCTGCCCCGGCCAGGGTGCATGCGCAGCTCAGCCAGTCTTCCGAAGGGCGCATGCGCAGCTCAGGCAGGACCGCCATTCCTGTGCCTGTCCCGGCCGTGGCGCTTGCGCAGCTTAGTCAGGCTCGCACACCTGTGCCTGCCCGGGCCAGGGCGCATGCGCAGCTCAGCCCCGCGGGCTTCTCACCTAGCCTGAGCAGGCGGAGCGCGGAGGTGTTGCTTCCTCTCTCCGTGCAAGCCGTGACCGACAGGTTGTAGGCGTCTCCCGGGGGTAAACTGAGGATGGCAGTCATGACGCTGCGGGTCACCTGCAAGCAGAGCAGCGGAACCCCAGCTTCGACACAGACTCACCCGCGTGCACTTGCTAAAAATGCAGAAGGCACAGCCGGCCGGGCCCTGCAGCCCCTCGGGAGGCTGAGCCCTGAGGATCGCGGTTCAAAGCCAGCCCGGGGAAGGAAGGAAAACCCCCCATCAGGCTCTGATCTGCAATGAACCAACCCCTCCCACCCCCCCCAAAAAAAAGCTGGAAGTGGGGATGAAAAGAAAAGGAAAAGAGAAGAAAAAGGAAAAAAAAAAACAGCTTAGGGACAGCACCCAGGCCCCGAGTTCAAGCCTAGGACTGGAAAACAACAGCAATAATAATAATAATAATAATAATAGTCGGGCTCTGGTGGCTCCCGCCTGTCATCCCAGCTCCTTAGGAAGCCGAGATCTGAGGATCGCAGGTTCAAAACCAGCCCCCCACCCACCCCCACCCCCACCCCGGGGCAGGAAAATCCATGAGACTCTCATCTCCAATGAACCAGCAAAAAAAAAAAAAAAAAAAAAAAAGCCAGCAGTGGAGCTGTGGCTCAAGGGGTCGAGCGCCAGCCTTGAGCAAAAAAGAAGCTCAGGGACAGCAGCCCAGGACCCGAGTTCAAACCCCATAAACTACCCAAAAAACAAACAAACCCCAAAAGGCCAAAAGCATCAGTATACTTCTGACATCTTGGAGTATTTAGAAATCGGTTCCTGGCTCTAAGTCCTCACTAGAAGCAGAGGTGAGTCCCACACTTTTCTTTCCATGATTACATCCCACCTTTCTACACGACATGTGGCAGCTCGGGGAAAAGAAGGGCTTTAAGGGGCTGGGGATATGGCCTAGTGGCAAGAGTGCTCGCCTCGTATCCATGAAGCCCTGGGTTCGATTCCCCAGCACCACAGATATAGAAAGTGGCCAGAAGTGGCGCTGTGGCCCAAGGGGCAGAGTGCTAGCCTTGAGCAAAAAGAAGCCAGGGACAGTGCTCAGGCCCTGAGTTCAAGCCTCAAGATTGGATTGGGGGGAGGGGTTGATAAAAGCCACCACGTACGCTCTTTCGGATTTTCTTCCTGCCTTCAGCCACCACGGCCCAGTGCAGCAGCCTAGAGTGGACCAGGTCCGTGGAGGCCCCCCCGTAGGCCCAGCTGACATACACCAGGCTGTTGACGTAGTCCACCGACGTGATTTCTGGAGCCACAGGAGCTGTGAGGAGAAGACAGGGCAGCTGAGACGCAAGCGACTCAGCCTCCGGGTTGGGGGGGGTGCACTCCTAGAGTTCACTTAGGGAATTAAAAGTGCACCCCATGGGAAGGGCCTGGAGGCCTTTGAGACTCTTACCTCCAGTGGACCACCAAAAAAACGACAAGTGGAGCTGTGGCTCAAGTGGTAGAGCGCCAGCCTTGAGCACAGAGAGGCTCAGGGACAGTGCCCAGGCCTTGCGTTCAAGCCCCACGACTGACCAAAATAAATTTAAAAAAAAATCTAGATGAAGAAGCATGAGAACATGAGGGAGAGGGTAACACCGTTCAAAAAGAAATGTACCCATTGCCTAACTTAGGTCACTCTTACGGACATCACCTGTACGCCAAAATTTAAATTGAAAAAAAAATAATGAGATCGATGACTGTTCTCTTCAGTCCACCAGGTGTCGCTGCGCGTTTGTGGATCCTCATTCTGGTCTCTTAGCAGCAGGCCGGGCGAGGGCTGAGATCCTAAGAAATCACCCTTCATTTCCATCACGTGGCTCCTCCTTTCCTAGAGTTCTCATCTGCACTATCCGGATGGTTGAGCAATCCATTTCTCGTAAGTTGATTGCCCATTTACACTTCTTCCTTTGAGAACACCGCAGGGCTTTACACACACACACACACACACACACACACACACACACTTCTATACTCTGGATTTTACCTTATTTAAAGAGAGAAGGAATGCTAGGTAACAATACTAGATAGTCATCCTCAGTAACTTCCCCCCATTTTAGACTTAGAAAAGCTCATGGAGGACAGGAAAGAAGTGGAGCCCAGGGTTCAAATCTAGGTCTCTCTTGTTTCCCAAGGCCTGGCTTTCCCAATTCCTGCGACCGGCCTCCACTGCAAGCACCCTGGCTGGGTCTTTAGAAATGGCTTCCTGGGACCGGAGAAAGAAGGCGCTGGGCAAAGACGAGCACCACCCAGCGGGAAAATCCATTTCCCGTCCTGTGGAAGCCTGGGGTTCCATTAGTATTCTGATCGATTCCAGTGAAAGCTCTGGTCAAAGAGGATGGCTCAGGAGGTAAACTGAGTCCAGGGGGCCTCACTCAGAGTGCCATTTCCATTAAGGAATGGGACAGCGGCATGCTTTCTGAAGGAGGAGTAGAACTCCGTTGTGCATCTACATTTTCTCAATCGTTCATCCACCGAGGGAGGACATGTAGCTGATTCTCTGCCTTGGCGATGGCAAACAACACTGCAGTGGACATGGTTGTGTTGGTGGCTTTAGTGTGGCCTGGTTTGGGGGTGATTGGATAAATGCCCGGGTGTGGAATTGCTGGGTTCTAGGAAGCAGATCCTCCTTACAAGTTGATTCTATTAAGCGATGTAAGACAGACCCAGAGAAACAGGTAGCATAGTTTTCCCTCAGTTGTGGTAGCGAGAATGTAACTACAAACCTACAAATAAACACACTGGGTGGTGAAAAAAAGTGTGTGTGTGTAGATTGGAATGTAACAAATTATATAGGCTCCTAGGAACTCACACAGAGGAGGGTACTCTTCCGGGAGGAACACAGAGGCACAACATCTATGTGCATTTGATCATGTGAAATAATATTGAAGTGAGCTCTGGGAAATGAAACAAGAAGGTTGTTGTTTTTTTCTTTATTACTGTTTTTGTTTTCTTTTCCTTTGTCTTGTGTGTTGGTTTCTCTGTCTTTGGGAAGTGAGGGGAGGCACAGAAATGGAGGGACAGAGGGTGAACAAAGGCAGCCGTGGTCCTCCCTGGACACGATGTGGAAAATGAACTCGACAACTTGTGGGTGGGGACAGGAGGGGAAAACTGGGGGAGAGAGCGAGGGAAGGGGGTACACGGTCCAAAAAGAAATGCGCTCATGACCTGACTTAGGGAACCGTCGCCACGCTGTCCATCACCTTTACCATCACAATTAAAAAAAAATACATGAAAGGAAAACAAATGAGATTGTTGAAGTTTGAAAGGGAAGATCTCACTCCACGGATGATGGAGGGCCGGAATGATGCCACAGCCCTTCCGTGGAGGGATAGCCAGTGCTCAGTGTCTCGTGTCCCCTCGCCCCCCCCCCCGCCCCGATCTCTCAGGAGACCCCAGCCCACCTGCCACTCACCTGTCACCATGCTGATGGTGGAACTGTCACAGCAGTGCAACTCCGGCTCCCCCCACGTCGCCATGGTGACGCGAAAGTTGTAATACCACGCCGGCAGCAAATTAGAGATGCGCTGAAGGAGGAGAAAGAAGAGTGTGTGTGTGTGTGTGTGTGTGTGTGTGTGTGTGTGAAAACACAAAGCAAAATGTCAAGACAAGGAAGCAAGAACACAACAGCAGCAAAGAACACGGAATCCCCGAACACACAACCCTGAAGGCCGGAACAACTCCCAGACCAGTCACGGGACTGTGTGTGTTCACACACACTTGCACACGCAGGCCCCCCTTTCTTCCCCCTCCCCCCGACCCCAGCGGGCCTAGGCCCTGGCCATGGAGGACCGGATGAGTTGTGGCCACAAAGGCCGCTTACCACGGAGGCGGCCAACGCCACGCTGGCGGCGATCTCGTAGTACGTGGTCCACTCCGAGGTCAGGGTGGCCGGGTTGAAATGGAACATCTCCACCACGTACTTCCGGAACACCCCCACGCGAGGCCGGCTCCAGCTCAGGACCACGGCTGTGGGGCCCAGGGGCAGCAGAGCCAAGTCCTGGATGCCCGTGGGGGCTGAAGAAAAAGCAATAAGCAAGAACACAAGAAAGGGCTGGGAAGGTGGCCCAGGGGTAAGAGCACGCGCCTAGCATACACGAAGCCCGGGGTTCGATTCCCCAGCACCACATATAAAGAAAATGGCCAGAAGTGGCGCTGTGGCTCAAGTGGTAGAGTGCTAGCCTCGAGCAAAAAGAAACCAGGGACAGTGCTCAGGCCCTGAGTTCAAGCCCCAGGACTGGCCAAAAACAAAACAAACAAAAGAACACAAGAAAAAAACACAAGTGAGGAGCAGCCAGAAGGGGACCAGGTAATTGGTTGCTGCTTGTTTGCAGCATCGTGTGTGTGTGTGTGTGTGTGTGTGTGTGTGTGTGTGTGTGTGTGTGTTCCTGGTCCTGAAAACAATCTCTTGGAGATGTTAACTCTTTCCCTCTTCCTGTGAGCTATTCATTTGAACCAGAATAACCTTTCCCTCTACCAAGATCACCGTTTGAACAGGCTAGCCAAGCTCAGAGAGACAAACGGCGCCATGTTTTCTCCCATCTGCCGAAGCTAGATCTGAACTACAGGGTGAATGACCCGGGACTCAGCCATTCACACGCAGTGGGACCCAAAGGCACCAGGCCTGTGCGCCTCTAATCACAAGATCCTATCGAAATGAACTCCAGGGGATGGAAAAGAGAGGTGTTTTTTCTTTCTCACTGTTTTCGTTTTCCATTCTTGTGTATTGGTTTCTCTCTCTTTGGAAGGGTAAATGGAGGCACAGAAATGGAGGGACAGAGGGTAAAAAGAAATGCACTCATGACCTGACTTACGGAACTGTCACCCCCTCTGTCCATCACCTTTATCATCACAATAAACAAACAAATGGAACCAATCATTTCCACCAACCCTCCGATACACCCAGGACGTGGTCCCGTGGCTCCACGTACCAATGGCGAAGGTGACGGGGTCGGAGGGTGGACCGGTCAAGGGGCCTTTGCGTAGGAACAGCACGACCTGGTACTGGGCCCCAGGGACCAGATTCTCAAGCATAGGATTGCTGGTGTTCACCTGGAAAAGCCAACCCCAAGGAGATGTATTGAAAGCTGGACTCCGAGACACTAGCTCCATCCTGGGGGTGGGGGGGGTGGGGATGGGGGGCAAGGTAGAGACCCATTAACTTTGCACCCTGAAGGGATCTTTTACAAGTGTGCATGTGTGTGCGTGCGTGTGTTTCACGGGTGGATTTCATTCGCTGCTGAAATTTAGTTACACCCATCCGCTGTTGACTGGAATTCTGTGCACTGGATTATCCATTAACGATTGTTCCCTCTGAGGGCACCAATTTGGTGGCAAAGGACAGGCCAAGATCCACACACGAGTGTCACGTCCACGGTGGAGAACAGCTGACAAAGCTCAAGTCCCCGGGGTTAACAGACTAAGAAACTCGAGCCCGAGTGTGTACAATCCCACGTTCAGATTCTACCTCCGTCTCCTGCTCTGGCTTCTGTGTGCACAACACGGTGTGAGCATTGGACAGAAAATGGCTGAGGCCAGCTAGGGGTGGCGGCGAGGGGGAAACGTTTTTTTCTTTCTGCCCCAGGAGCCGCCCAAGGAGCTGTGAGCCGGTTGCGGGTTTAGCCCTCGGGCGCCTTCATTTAATCCCGGCCACCCTGGGCTAAGTAAGGACTGGTGTCCGCCTTCCAGAAGGCTCAGCTCCACATTTGGCACTGTTTGAAGAATCTCACCAGCCGCTCGACTTGCCGGGGAGAAATGGAAAGATGTGGAGAGGACATTTAAATCTCCCTCGCCTTGTCTCAGGACCTCACGGTCCTTTCTGGTCTCACGTTTCCGGAAAGTTCCTTCGGGATTGAAGATGCTAATGGGGGAGGGGCAGGATGGCCTGCCTCCTCATCCAACCCCGAATCATCTGACTTGCGAGTTGTTGTCTCCAAATGACACCCCCACCCCCACCCCTCACTCTCCTGGGTGGCAGCAAACTCCTATTCATCCTTCAAAACCCATCTCCAGTTGGAAGAAGGGAATGTGACTTGAGTATATCTACTGCATCTGCAAAATCAAACACCAGGAAGTGGGGTGTGTGTGTGGGGGGAGGGCCTGGAAAGGGGCAGGGGGCACCCAGGGTGGAGAGACAGGGGGTAGGGAGGAGAAAGTGGCCAAGAATCCAATGTGGATCCCACAAAATGAAGAAGAGCAAGGGCGGGGATGGGGAATGTGGAAAGAAGGGGACACAGGTCAAGATCCATTGTGTTCATCAACTGCTTTGTCCAATGGCAGCTCCTCTGCACAACTACTTAAAGATAACAACAGAAGCGGCGCACATCTGTCATCCCAGCTACTCGGGAGGCTGAGGTCTGAGGATCTCGGTTCAAAGCCAGCCTGGGCAGGAAAGACTGTGAGACTCTTATCTCCAATGAAACCACCAGAAAACCCGAAGTGGCGCTGTGGCTCAAGTGGTAGAGCGCCAACCTCGAGTGAAAGAAGCTCAGGGACAGCGCCCAGGCCCTGAGTTCAAACCCCATGGCTACCAAGAAATAAATAAAATGAGAAGAAATGAATAAAGTAAAAAGAAATTTAAAAAAAAATACCTGCACAAGACACAGAGACATGCGTACCATCAAAACACAGGAAAGGAAAATGGGTGAATGAAATGAAAATAAATGAAACAAAAACCCAAAATAAAGTGAAAAGAAAGAAAAAGAAAAATCGATACATAAAATAAAAAGAAACGCGCCTACATAAAACAAAAATGCATAATATAAATAAGTAAAATGAAAAGAGGTCAGTAACATGAAAAAAACAAATCAAATAAATCACTAAAATAAAACTTAAGTCACGACCACCAGAGAAACACAACCAAAAAGAACACGGCCTCTTCCTGAGGGTCAGGGGGCTGATCCTGACTTGGGAGCCCCTGGGGTTCAGCGGGCTCTTGCTAACTCTGACTCTCCACCTGCGCCCCACCCCCACCCCAGAAGCCAGGGTCCCCCGCCCCCCCCCCCCCCCCCCCCCCCGCGCACCATGGCCCCATTCGCCTGGGCCTGGCAGAAGAGACCTTACCTGCTCACAGTACTTCTTCTCCAGCCGCTGGCTGGCCTTCTGCTTGTGACAGGTGAGCGACACCACCGAGATGAGGGTACTGTTGTAGGTCTCCTCCGAAGATGCCGTCCAGGAAACCAGGGCGGTGGTGGGGCTCAGTACCTGCACCTGCGCCTGCTCCGGCTTCTCCGTCAGGGCCTCTATCCATTCTCCTTCAGGGCCTGGGCATTGCCAAACACAAAGCCGCTTCTAGCTATCTGGCCTCAGGCAGTCAGAAGAAATGGGGGTGCCCCTAACTTCTGTGCCTTCCTTTGTCCACCTGGTCCCCCCCTCCCAGTCCTCACCCCATGCCACTTCCTCCCCACCCCCTCGACTGGAGTCCAGCCTCTGCAATCAGCAGTAGCAGCGTCAAGCATGGTTCTGCAGAAGCAAGAGGAAGCCGAGCCTGGAGGCTCACGCCTGTAATCCCAGCGACTCAAGGTTGGAAGCCAGCCCAAGCCAAAAATAGAGCTGTAGCTCAAAGGATAGAGCACTAAGCTTTGGGGGGGGGGGGGGGGGGATGGACTTAGAGACTTAGAGACTAAACTCAGGCCTGGGGTTCAAGCCCCCGGGACTCAATAAACCAAGTGGAGAAAACAAGGCGTTCTTTTGTTGCATTGTGTTCCATTCTTTGATCAGATTCCTCTGTCTTCGGGGTGTCTGGAAAGAATGGCTTTGAGATTCAAATGAGAGGCCCTTTGGGAATCGCCTGATAAAACATTGAAATGTGGCTAATGGGCTGGAACAAAGAGGAGGGCTGAGACGCTTATCAATGCTAATCAGCCCGCTGGCCCGGCTTCAATGAAAGAAGCTGGGTAGAAACCCGGTGCCTATTTAGAAAAAAGGGTGTGGGGGTGTGTGTCTTATTATAGAGTAGCGCCAACAATTAATTCTTGGGCTTGAAACGTGCGACCTGTCACAGGGAGCTTCCTGGTGGGCGAGGGAATAACGGGAAAACGTTGGTTGTGGGAGAGAGGTAATCTGGCGCGAGGCTGGGCTTGCTCATGGTGTTTCGGGTCCGATCATTTCTGTTCCTCTGAAAATGGGGCTGATAAAATAGGTCTTCAGTCTGGTCTCCGGGGAAAGCTGTCGTGTGACGATTACGCTCGGTGGGATAGATCTCCGTGTAGGACATCAACGTCAAAGCCTTTGACAGAGCTTGGGGAAAATCGGCCTGGTGATATTATTTAGCCGGCGTTCCAGGGGACTCTTTGTCATGTCAAATGAGATTAAGGGACTCTAGTCCGTTGCTTCACTTGCCAGTTAAGTAATCTGTACCTGTGGTACAGTGTGTGTGTATGTGTGTGTGTGTGTGTGTGTGTGTGTGTGTGTGTCAGTCCTGGGGCTTGAACTCAGGGCCTGGGCGCTGCCCCTGAGCTCTTTCACTCAAGGCCGGTGCTCTACCACGTGAGCCACAGCTCCACTTGTGGCTTTTTGCTGGTTCCTTAGAGATAAGAGTCTCACGGACGTTGCTGCCCAGGCTGGTTTTGAACCGGGATCCTCAGATCTCAGCCTCCCGAGTCTCTGGGATGACGGGCGGGAGCCACCCTGGGCGTGGATCTTTGTCCTTTCGTCCTCCAGTGAGACCCCCACCGCCCCCTTTTCCCAATTCCATCACGATCGCAATCAGGGTATAGGGAATAAACGTGCAATTATTGCAATAGTCCACTAAGTACATTCCTGACCCTGGGAGGAGACAACTTCCATTTATTTCCCTTTGCGGGTCCCATCCTGACCTCTTGTGACCTTGAAAGATTTCTCAGCATCGTCTAATTGCATTCATTCCCCTCCACGGGTTCGAGCTCGCTGCGGTGAGCAAAAGCATCGCTTCCTCCACCACTTACTGAGGTAGAAGCTGAGTGCCGGGGCTGCCTGGCTCTTCCGCGGTGGGCAGACTCCAGAGGAGCTCCAGGTGCTCACCGATACCTTGTAGTGGCCAGGTTCCTTCAGTTCCACCACGAGTTCGTGCGTCTCTTCACCCACCATGATGTTCGCAGTGACGTTCCCTGCGGCATATAGGAAACCAAGAGAATACGCATCCATCCACGAGACACCCCGAGGCGAGCCGTGGTGACACACAGGGCCTTAGGATGGGATCACACTTCTCAAGTCGAAGTAGTGTGACTAAGAAAAACGAGCCAGGCTACCAAGCAAGAGCTCACGCCCATCATCCCAGCTACTCAGGAGGTGGAAATAGGAGGATCGTGGTCCAAAGCCAGCCTGGGCAGGAAAATCGGTGAGACTCTTCTCTCCAGGGAAGCACCAAAAAAAAAAAACAAAGCCAGAAGTAGAGCTGGGTGTGGCTCAAGTGGTAGAGCGCCAGCCTTGGGGGAAAGAGCTCAGGGACAGCGACCAGGTGCTGAGTTCAAGTCCCAGGACTGGCCCAAAAGAAAAAAAAAAAAAAAGAAACAAAACAACAAAGATTAGCTGGATAAAGTCGCATGTAAGCAAGCAACCTTTCTCCAGAACATTCCATCGTCACTTGCGATGGTGAGATCCTTCATTTTAAATATTACTATCTAGAAACTTCTCTCCCACCAGTGGCTCACGGGAAGCGCCAGGCGAGGAAATGAGTTTGGTTCTGATCTGCGGATCTGTAGATAGAATCCTGAACTATCTCATTTCGCGTTGTGTTTTCAGTATGCAAACGATGAAGTTCTTCCCTTTCCTTTCCCATTTTTCCCTAGATGCTTCCTACCATTGTTCTTCCTTCACCACCTCGATCTGAAGATTTCAATCTCTTCTTTGTGCCATTTCTCTCCTTCCTCCCTTCCTTCCTTCCTTCCTTCCTTCCTTCCTTCCTTCCTCCCTCCCTTCCTCCCTCCCTCCCTCCCTCCCTCCCTCCCTTCCTTCCTTCCCTTCTCTCTGTCTCTCTGTCTCTGTCTCTCTCTCTCTCTCTCTTTCTCTGTCTCTCTCTCTTTCCTAGTCCCGGGTCTTGAACTCAGGGCCTGGGTGCTGTCCCTGAGCTTTTTCACTCAAGGCTGGTGCTCTACCACTTGAGCCACAGTCCCACTTCTGGTTTTCTGGTGGTTCATTGGAGATGAGAGTCTCACTGATTTTCCTGCCCAGGCTGGCTTTGAACCACGCTCCTCCGATGTCAGCCTCCCGTGTAGCTGGGATGGTAGGCATGGGCTGCTGGTGCCGGCCTGTTGTGCCCTTCCTGGCTCTTGCTTTACCTTCTCTCTCTAGGAGGATGTGGAAGCTGTCGAAGGCGGTGGTGGGTTTTGGGGGTAGCCAGCTGAGGATCATCTGCACCGGGAAGGAAGGCAACAAGTGGGCCGCTGACTTCGGGGTGCTGGAGAGATTTCCATAATCCACGGGAAGGACACCCACAAACTCATCTTCATTTTCGGGGGCCACAGCACTGCCCCACCAAGACGGCTGCGGCGTGGTTTTGTCGTCACTGCTGTTCAAATCCAGCCAGCCCCAAGAGGAGTTGCCCGAGAGGGTTTCGGGGGGCTCCTCCGTCACCCGCAGAAGCCGACTTCCTCCCGGTGAGTCTTGGGGTTGGGTAAAGGACTCTTCGGGGAAATTCCCACTTTCTTCCTCCCAGGTGTTTCTGTTGATGTTGACGAAACGAATGGAAATATTCCGAGGGGGATACGGGGCTGTCAAAGCACAGAATTCTCATTATTTTTATTCCAGTAAGTTCTGCGTCTATTGCCCTTGAGCGTTGACTAACCAGTCGAACACATGAGAAGATCGACTGAATAGAGTTTCATTTTCCTTCTAATAAATAGACACATTTATGTAAGGCACCATTAGGGCCTTAGACAAACAAACTTCCAAAGTGTGGTAGATAGATACTGATCCGTGTATTAAGTCACACCCACCAATTTTTATTAATTTGTGTCAGTATGGTTGTTGGAGACTCAATTTAACAACGTGTGTGTGTGTGTGTGTGTGTGTCTGTCTGTCTGTCTGTCTGTCTGTCCTGAGGCTTGAACTCGGGGCTTGGGCGCTGCCCTTGAGCTTTTGTGCTTTTATATGCATAGAAAATTTGTTTTAGCACCTGCCTCGAGCAATGGATACCTTCGCTCGAAACCCCGTGGTACAGCGATGTAAAATATCATAACTATGATCCACGATTTGAGTATTGCAAATAATACACCAAAGGAAAATTTGTCTGAGAGTATTATTGCAACACTTCCTTTCTTCCTTAGTTCTACCGCTTAATATTCCTTTTTAGGAAAATTTTTTAAAATTATATTTAAGTAGTTATATACAAAGGAGATACCTTCAACCAAGAAGTTTATCAATAGAATGTCATTCTCCCCCTCCCTCCCTCCCTCCCTCCCTCCTCCTCGCTTTTTCTTAGCTACCACCTAACAGGTCCTAGAAACATTGCAAGGTAAATATATACCAACCTATAGTTTATTATTGTCATTATTATTAATAATTATCATTACTACTGCTTCTGATTGTTCCGGGTACGTACCTGTCCGGTGCTGTTTGGGTTCATGGCCGACTCCACTGATTTCCACAAGTGTGCTTTTATTAAACACTGCCTTTGACACTAGCTGGAAGGTAATGTTGCTATAACATATCCCTGACAGCCAGTGATTAAATACGGTTTTTCCCTTGAAGAAATCTGTGCGGAGAGAAGTCAACTGTGTTAAAAGAAAAAAATGGGATTGTCTAACTGCCAATTACTTAGAGAGAAAGTTCCAGTATGATTAACTATCCATAAAAATGGCGTCTCCTTCAACTTCAGGCAACGCCAGCCCAAACGAAGGAGAAGGCTAGAGAGGATATCTTTGCTTTCAATCCTGAAAGCTTTCTTCCAATGGGGGGAAAGAGGGGGAGGAAGATTGGCACTAGGCACTGGTGGCTCACGCCTGTCATCCCAGCTACTCAGGAGGCTGAGATCTGAGGATCACGGTTCAAAGCCAGCCTGTGCAGGAAAGGCCGTGAGACTCTCATCTCCAATGAACCAGTGGACAACTGGAAGTGGCGCTGTGGCTCAAGTGATAGATTGCCAGCCTTGAGCAAAAGAGCTCAGGGCCAGCGCCCAGGCCCTGGGTTCAAGCCCCAGGACTGGCACAAAAAAGGAAAAGAGAGAGGGGAAGGAAGTACAAGTATCTGGAGAGTTTTTGACTTTGGGTCTCATGGATGCCATGGATTAATATGAACTAATTTTTCTCTACCTTCTGGAGAGAGAAACTCAATCAGAGAGAGCAGGAAACCAGCATTTGTCTATTCAGATAGCCAGCCAGTGACATTTGCATATTCATACAGTCACTCTGTCGTATTTGCATATTCATATACACATTCAGTAGCATTTGCATACCCACACAGTCATTCAGTTAGGCATTTGCGTGGAAGAATTTCTAGACCAATGTGACAATCACTGGATGTTTTCCTGGTGAATCTGCACACACAGCAGCCCCCCCCCCCCCCGCTGGCTGAACCCCACGACACCCCAACAGAAGGCCATCAGGGTGAGGAGGTTGCTTCTGAACTTGCTGGAATGTAGGCCCTACCCCAGGCTTGCTGTCTTTGGCAGGAACACCACAGAACTGAAAATCATCCCAGTATTGCTCCTGCTGTACACACAGGACTTGTGATTCTCAACGTAGCAGACCGGATGTTCCCCAGGTCCTCTTAGGGAGATGGTCACCAATCAAGAGCCTCATATATCTATTTCTAGGGGTCAATTGGATGAAGTCTTTGAGAGGAAGAGAGAAGACCATTTGGGACACATCACCTAGGGGGCCTGGGAAGGTGGCTTAGTGGTAGAGTGCTTGCCTAGCATCCATGAGGCCCTGGGTTCGATTCCTGATACCACTTAAACCACAATGACAATGGGAAACGAAACAAGACTTATAAAATTAAATAATAAGACGGGAAAGAATTTTTTTAAATGTTTAAGCAAAATGTCATATAGAGAACAGAGAATAGCCCTCATTGGCCCCCCCTCCTCCCCCCTTTTGTGATTCTCACCTTTATAGAGCATGCTTTGGAATTCTGTGCCTTCCCAATAGCTTATGTTGATTCTGGTGAAGACATTGTATTTTTCTGGGTAATGAATTTCAAACAAGACCCCTGTTTCAGGGGAAGGTTTATAGTCGTATATGGAAACACTACTGACAGGTAACGGTTCTGTGGGAAGGAAAGACGTGAAAAGAAAAAAGAAAGGAGGAAGGAAGGAAGAAGAAAATCACTATGGCTTAGAAATACCAAGGGTTACACTTGGGTAAATTTTACTCAAAGTTTTGGGCACTAACTCTTCGGCTGTCTTGACTTGAATACCCGTAGAAGAAGTGTTTAATGAAGGACATTTTGCATGTCATTTCTGCTCTTCAAAATAAATCTCCTATTCATATTTGCATGTCATTTGCCCCAGTCTTGAAATCTAGGAGAGAAAATACTGCTATCTCCACTCAACAGATAAACATATTGACAAGTGAGAGAATTTAAATGGCAATTTTTAGAAGTTTGTGGCAGACATTGTATCTGCAGATCCTTGGCTCATTTTTCGTGGTTCTCATGCCAAGGAAATTTGGTACGAAGCACAGAACAGTAACAGAAAACACCATTTTGGCTCTAGCCAATGATAAACATTTATGTGACCATTTAAATCTCATTTAAATCTTTTTTTTTTTTTTGGCTAGTCCCGGGCCTTGAACTCAGGGCCTGAGCACTGTCCCTGGCTTCTTTTTGCTCAAGGCTAGCACTCTGCCACTTGAGCCACAGTGCCGCTTCTGGCCGTTTTCTGTATATGTGGTGCTGGGGAATCGAACCTAGGGCCTCGTGTATCCGAGGCAGGCACTCTTACCACTAGGCTATATCCCCAGCCCCTCATTTAAATCTTTATGCCGTAAATAAAGTTGAAGCTGGGCACTGGCGGCTCATGCCTGTTACCCCAGTTACTCAGGAGGCTGAGATCTGAGGATCACAGTTCAAAGCCAGACCAGGCAGAAAAGTCTGAAGCCGGAAGTGGCGCTGTGGGTCAAGTGGTAGAGCGCCAGCCTTGAGCAAAAGAAGCACAGGGACAGCGCCCAGGCCCTGAGTTCAAACCCCTTATCAATCCACTTTCTATAGAAAGTTAATTTTTAAATTTTATTTTACTCTCTTTCTTGTGTGCACCTGTCCTGGGGCTTGAACTCAGGGCCTGGGCGCTGTCCCAGAGCTCTTTCGCTAAAGGTTAGCGCTCTACCACCTGAGCCACAGCTCCACTTCTGGTTTTTTTGGTTTCCTGCCTGGGCTGGCTTCGAACCTTGATCCCCAGATCTCAGCCTCCTGAGTAGTTGGGATGACAGGCGGGAGCCAGCGATGCCTAGCTCAGAGCTGGTGTTTTAATGATGACAGCCATTGAAAGGCAAGAATAGGTTTGCTGAGCCATTAATCAACAACTCTCCTGTCTTTTGAATATCAGACTTCCTTACATTGTGAAATGTGTAGCGGCAGAGTAGCTTTTTCATTGGAATAAAACAGCAAACATTAATCTTTAGGAAATCACCGTATTCTTTCGTGCTGGCATCAAAGCCTTGAGCTCAGTGTCTCATATTCTCCCTTAGCTTTCTTTTTGCTCATTGGCTGGGGCTCTACCCCTTGAGTCGTGCCTCCAGCCTCGCTTTTTGCTAGGCAACGGAAGACAAGAGTCTCATGGGCTTTTCTCCCCAGGTTGGTTTCGAACCAGGACCCTGGAGCTCTCAGCTTTGAGGAACTAGGGTGACTGGGAGGGTGAATCACCACTTCCCCTCCAACGCCCCTCCCCAACCCCCAAGTAAGATTAGGGTTCCAGGACTGACACCTACTTGTCAGGATGGTGATGGACCCCGAGGGTTTGACAGCTGAGTCTCTGGTGACCACCAGCAGGGTGAAGACGTAGCCCAGGCCGTGGTAATTGGCTTGGAAGGTGATGGGGGGAGGCAGGGTGCGGTTGAACTCCTCGAACTCAAAGAAATAGTTCTTAGATTCCCCGGTGATTCTCACCACGTAGCCAGACGCCGCTGTGGGGGCCACGTCGGAAGCTTCTAGAGAGACCGTGATGTTATTCCCACCCTCGAGGCGTGCGTGGAGAGCCGTGCCCACCTGGGAAGGAAGAAGAAAGGCTGGATGAACTTCCATGATGGGCTAGGAGGTGACGTGGAGACTGTTCCCCGGATGTAGTCATCTCCTCAAAGTCATGGTGGGGGTGCTGTTCGTAGATCCGATATAAATAGATCCATAGATCTAGTATTAGGAAGCCATTTGTTTGTTTGACTTTGAGGAGATTTCTCCACCAAAAGGTTGCTTTGGGTGTCGTGAGATGAACCCAAAATAAGTTGAGTAAGCTGTGTGCAAGTGGCTGACGCCTTTCATCCCAGAGGTGAGGGTCAGGGTTCAAAGCCAGCCTGGGGCAGGAACGTCCAGTGAGATCCTCACCTCCAGTGAACCAGCAAAAAGCTGGAAGTGGAGCTGTGGTTCAAGTGGTAGAGCCCCGCTAGCCTTGAGCGCCGGGACTCAGGGACAGCACGCAGGCCCTGAGTTGGAGCCCCAGGATTGGTGTGGGTGTGCATACGTGCTCACACACACACGCACACACACACAGAGTGAATAAGTAAGTAATGAATGCAGTCCTTGTGACACCTGATTTCTAGGAAGACTGCGAAGCTGGAAAGGTGACGCCCGTTTCGGAGAAACACAGAGGGAGTTGCAAATTTCTAGGGAAAAGCTAGGAAAACACTGCAGTTATTTCCCCCCTCTCTCTCTATCTCTCTCTCTCTCTCTCTCATCAGTATGAGACTGAAAAGCAGTAAGGGCTGAGAGAGTTGTGCTAATTCTCTCAGTGAAAGATTAATAATTTAATGATTCATGATAATTCATCTTCTGAGCATGGGGGTACCTTGCTTGAGCGACTTAAGTCGATGCTCTGAATCTCAGATTTCTCTTCTGTAATAATCCGGATTAATAACTATTATTGTCTACCTCTGTATCATATCGTATAAGTAGCATGATATATAGCTTATCTCACGTGTAGGATACCCATAGGGGTATTGCACACAGTGGCTAATTAACTAACTAAAGATTAATCAGTCCTTACTAAGACCAGCTAAGCAGGCAAGAAAGGGACCCCATTGGAAATCCTGCGGCCTAAGTCATTGGTTGACTGAAAACTGTGCAGTTAAAAAGTTTATGGGGGCTGGGGATATAGCCTAGTGGCAAGAGTGCCTGCCTCGGTATACCCGAGGCCCTAGGTTCGATTCCCCAGCACCACATATACAGAAAACGGCCAGAAGCGGCGCTGTGGCTCAAGTGGCAGAGTGCTAGCCTTGAGCGGGAAGAAGCCAGGGACAGTGCTCAGGCCCGGAGTCCAAGGTCCAGGACTGGCAAAAAAAAGAAAAAAAGAAAAAAAAAAGTTTATGGAACACAGACATGGAGGAACAGAGGGTGAACAAAAGCAGCCGTGGTCCTCCCTGGACACGATGTGGGAAATGAACTCGACAACTTGTGGGTGGGGATGGGAGGGGAAAACTGGGAAGAGAGAGCGAGGGAAGGGGGGACACGGTGCAAACAGAAATGCTGACTTAGGGAACTGTCGTCCCTCTATCATCACAATAAAAAATACATTTAAAAAG
The DNA here is from genome assembly GCF_023159225.1 of Perognathus longimembris pacificus. Classification (NCBI taxonomy): domain Eukaryota; kingdom Metazoa; phylum Chordata; class Mammalia; order Rodentia; family Heteromyidae; genus Perognathus; species Perognathus longimembris. The sequence goes on from NC_063187.1 coordinate 4,309,062, forward strand.
TTCAGATAGAGCTAGACAGATATATCTACATATCTAAATATATATTTACAGCTATGTAGGCATAGCTATAAATATATACATATTATAGATATATTTCTATTGGTATACATGCCTAGGTAGATAAAGAAATATAGAGAGGTGTATGTGTATATGTATATGTATATATGATATAAAGTATTGAGCCCAGTATCTATAAAGGTTCTATCGGGGAGTAATAGCTCTCATTGGTTTCGAAGTTTCTCTATATCTTTCCACCTCTTTTCCCCGAAGAATGTTGTTTTTCATACAGCAACAGGAAAACCGATTAGCCTAATTTTCACGCCTTGAAGTCCTGAATATCCAACGAGCGTGGCTGTCCGCTTTCTGCTTCGTGGACGTGGCAGAGGCTGGTTTCCACTCCTCAGCACACATCCCGTTTACAAACACGGAAAGGCATCATTTACTGAGGGTTGTGTGTCCACAGCCGGGAAGGGGAGCGGGCTGGGAGCATTGAGCGAGAAATCACAGGGGTTGGATCCGTTGAAGGCTTTCAGGAAGGAGAGGGTGAGTGAATTAGTGCCCCGGAGAGGCCACCAACCCATCGGCCGCTCATAGCAACGTGGCCAGGAAAAGAAGCGCTGGCCCCAGATAAACCCAAGTGGCTTTTTTTTTTTTTTTGGCCAGTCCTGGGGCTTGAACTCAGGGCCTGAGCACTGTCCCTGGCTTCTTTTTGCTCAAGGCTAGCACTCTACCACTTGAGCCACAGCGCCACTTCTGGCCCTTTTCTGTATATGTGGTGCTGGGGAATCGAACCCAGGGCCTCATGTATACGAACGAGGCAAGCACTCTTGCCACTAGGCCATATTCCCAGCCAGATTCAGCTAGAGCAGCGCGGGCAGAGAGAGAACCCAGGAGAAACGCCCCACGTGCTGCCGATCTCTTCTGCATACTCGCAGCACTGGGAGGAAATTCTGATTGCTGCAGGCCTGAGATTCCTGCACACACACACACACACACACACACACACACACACACACACACACACACACACGGTTCTATAGGCCAGGCTCTGATAGCTCACACCTGTCACTCCTGCTACTCAGGAAGCTGAGATCTGAGAATCAGGGTTCGAAGCCAGCCTGGGCAGGAAAGTCTGTGAGACTCTTATGTCTAAGAAACTACCAGAAAAAAAAAAAGCCGAAAATGGAGCTGTGGCTCAAGTGGTAGAGTGCTAGCCTTGAGCAAAAGAAACTCAGGGACAGTGCCTAGGCCATGAGTTCAAGCCCCAGGACTGACACACACACACACACACACACACACACACACCTCAAACAAAGAACTAGGACTAGGACAGTATAATTCTATTGCTTGAGTCTACAGGAAGAATGATTTCACTGAAATTGTTTTTTCTGCGCGGACAAACATTAACGTCTTGGTTTTTCCGGTTCTCTATGCTTCGTGCTGGAAGAGGCGTGATGCAGAAACCCCAGATTGAGCTCTAGGTCTGTGTATCTTAATGCTTTTTTTTTCTTTCTTTTTTTTTTTTTTGCCAGTCCTGGGCCTTGAACTCAGGGCCTGAGCACTGTCCCTGGTCTTCTTTTTGCTCAAGGCTAGCGCTCTACCACTTGAGCCGCAGCACCGATTCTACTTTTTTCTGTGTATGTGGTGCTGAGGAATCGAACCCAGGGTTTCATGTATATGAGGCAAACGCTCTACCGCTAAGCCACCTTCCTAGCCCAGGACTAATTGCATCCTGAAAGTCCTTGTGTTTCAGCTTCATTTTTGCTTCTTCACAGTGTTCTATGCCCTTCACATCAAGGAAGCTGTATGAACAGCCTCGCTTCAAAACACGGGAGTGTTCTGAAATGACTCAGTGGTTGTACTACTTTACAGAACCCTGAAGGACTTATCCACTTGTTAATCCCACAGCAAACAAACACGACTCAAGCGCCAACTTGAACACCAGGCAGAGATGCACAACAAGGCACTTGAACCCCGGGAGCCCCCCCCAATTATCATATGATCTGAAGTATTATTAAGCTATACACACACGTTGAAAACAGAAACCTGGCTCCCTGCTTTTCTTCTTCCTTGTATTTATTTATTTTTGGTTGGTGGTGGGGCTTGAACTCAGGGGCCCCGGGCGCTGTCCCCGATTCTCTTTCACTCAAGGCTGGCGCTCTACCACTTGAGCCACAGCTCCACGTCCAGCTTTTTGGTGGTTCACGGGAGATAAAGCGTTTCATGGTCGGAAAGATCAGTATTAGCGGGAGTTGGGGGAATTGGTGGTTGTTGGGCCCCGTTCTCAGGGTGGTTTGGTTGTGAAGAACCACCCCAGGTTTCAGGTGAGACAAGTACCGAGTTCAAGTACATGCTGGCTGTACCAGGTCTTGTCCACATAACATGCACTTCATTTCCTGTCCCCTCTCTTCTTTTGGTGTCCTGGGATTTGAACTCAGGCACTCTATTTGTGAGCTTCAAGCTCTATTTTGCTATAGTGGTTTTTAAATCTTTTCTTCTTCTTCTTTTTTTTTTTTAAGAAATGCTACTAAGCATTTACAAACTTCACAAAAATCTTCCATCTTAAGGAAGAAGTCCTGTCAAGTTTTCTTATCGCGTTGGCTAAAGATTTTAATTCAAATCCCAAATGCTCTTCAATGTTCCCAAATTAAAACCGGGCGGGGGGGGGGGGGGGGGGGGGGGAATCAAACAAATGCAAATCTTCACTCCAGTCACAAAATACTTCTGACAATCCCACTTCCTATTGGAATAAAATCCTGGGCCATTTCTGTGTGTTAAGAGGCACGGCCTATTAGTTAGAATTCAATGAAATGATTAGGTGCACTTTATACTCGAACAAATTCTAATTAATTTTTAATTAAATGCAGAAAATTGAATGTTCGGGCAACATACAAAATTGTAGTCAGCAAGGAGGGAAAAAAAAAACAACAACCCTGCAAATGATAATATTCTTTAATCAACTAAGCAGAATGCAGCTCTATGTTTGAACAGCTGGTGTGAGCCGGTCTCATGAAATCCCACCTCTGAAATATTTTAAAGACTATTTGAAGAACTGATTTTTTTAAAAAAATATATAGAATGGATTTTTCAGTTGCTGCTACAAAACCAACTCCAAATGTTGGACAGGGTCCATGCACAAAGATTTGATCAAACTCTGGGTAGATTTTGGAAACTGGATAAAATAATCCAAGATAATTTTATCATTAGTTTAACCTACACATTCTGTGTGTAGTGTACAGACAGATATATTTCATCAAGATAGAGGCAAGTCTTTTATTTAGGTCATGACTAGTTTGTCACAGAGATTTGGCCTTTCCCCCTCCCCCCCTTAAATATTTATTGTCATCTATCATCTTTATTAGTAGCCCTGCCAAATAATTGTGTTTCCCTCCTCTATTCATCTTATTTCAAAATCACTTTACCCGATTCGAACTAACCAATCAGGAGCAGATTGTCAAGCTGAGCTCAGCCAATCAGAGTGGAGGGGGTAGAGCCTGCTGCGTCAGCGAATCCCCTTATGGAAATACATCTGACCCCTGTCCACACTAGCCAATCATGAGCCGACTGTGAGCCTGAGCTCAGCCAATCGGGGCAGAGGGGCGGGGCCTGCTGCTTGAGGGTATAAATAGGGGAGTGGCCTGCCTGCTCTGTGGGCTTGCTGGCCAGATTTTTTTCCTGGCTGATGGCTGCACCCTTCGTGTGACTCCAGGAGTTCTCTATAACATGGGGGTAGGGGGAATAGAAGCAAGGTCCTTATTAGAGAATGGCTTGTGCAAAGTGGGGGGGGGGGCAGCGGGGTCAGGGGAGAGGTCACACAGGGACTAGATCACAGAGGGAAGGAAGTTAAGGATTTTAGGCCCAGGAACCAGGGAGGAGGGGTGAGGTGGGCGGTGATGTCCTCTGAAAGAGATTCAAAGCTAGGCTCGCTCACGTTGCTGTAAGGAAAAGCATCTGGGAAGTTGGGGGAGGAAAAAGAAAAAGTAACACCAGGAGCTAATTGCTCCCTTTAACTTAGAATTCATGATAGTGCGTTGGAGCTTTGTCATTTGCTTTCCACCTCCCGGCTAAAATTAAAAAGCCTGACTTATTACAGAGGGGAACCAAAAACCCAGCTGCTCTGTCCCACTCTTTTCTAAAGAGCAAGGTAAGTCGAACTCAGAAAGTAAAGTGGAACATGATTCCACTCATCTGTGAAATAGAAGGTGAGATGATGATAATAGAGGAGGAGGAGGAGGAGGAGGAGGAGGAAGGAGGAAGAGATAATGATGGGCCTTTAATGTGAAAGGTGTCCATCTCAGAGGAGGAAATAAGTGAAAGGAGAAAGGAAAATACACTAGACGGTAAAGAGGAGACATTGCGTTCCATATGTACATATAATACGACCCATATACACTATACATACGTAGTGAAACTCACCCACCCAACACTGAAACTGAGGGAGAACAGAGGCAGTATGAGAATATCACAAAGGGGCAGAATTTGTTCTACGTATTTACCACTATAAAACTACACCCTCAGCCAAGTGCAGGTGGCTCAAGCCTGTCATCCCAGCTACCCGGGAAGCTGAGAGCTGAGGATCACAGTTCAAAGCCAGCCTCAAGCAGGAAAGTCCGTGAGACTCTTATCTCCAATGAACCACCAGAAAACCGGAAGCGGCGCTGTGGCTCAAGTGGTAGAGCACCAGCCTTGAGGGAAAGAGCACAGGGACAGCGCCCAGGCCCTGAGTTCAAGCCCCAGGGCCCCAAACCCCAAACCACGCCTCCTATTAATGCATAGGAATTCAAAACTAAAAAGATTAAGTACCCAAGGAGCTATGAATCACAATTGTCTTTTTTGAGGGGAAAAGAAATAAATGTGGCAATCGGTGCTATATAAATAGGAGCCTTGGGATTAAAAGGCCTCTATCGAAAAATAACATTAAATAAAATTAAATGTCTCTAGGGCTCTTTTTCCCTCACTGTGCCTTGAAAATCTAAGAAGAGACAGTAACAAATGCTCATGGGCATAAGACTTGACTTCGAAGTGCAAAGAATCATTCTTTTAAGATAGTAATCGTCCCCCATCCCTGTTCTCCCCCCCCCCAAAAAAAGGAGGGAATAGAAGAAGTGTGTGGGTTGTATTAGATCATTTCTGAACATCCAGGTGATACCATGCTTCTACGAACCCTCGAGTTCACCAGAATAATAAATAGCCTATTTATAGACAACTAATGATAATGTTTGTGTGTAAAGTGGCGCGCCGCTTATTCCAATCACAGAGACTTCAGATTTCTCCTTTTAAATCCCCATACTTCAAACTCCAAGAACTAGTGGTTGGCCTTAATGTTCACACACAGACACACAAATAACGGCACCCAAATCCATACATTTGCATTTATGAACTACGTGTCTCTGCATAAATTCACACGTTTCGCCTGTCACGCGTCTCCTATATTCTGTTACATTTCTTTAAGAACATTTCCAAAGAGCCATCTTACACATAGAAAGACATTTAAAAGAAAAGCATCTCTATAAACCATAGGGCTTTCTTCTAAGACAGATGGACACGCATGCATACACACACACACACACACACACGTACGCACAGACACACACATGCTCACGTTGAGCACTTGCTTGTTAAACCATGGCCCATGTGCTGGTGAGAAACTGGGCAGTCACTTTTGTTCACCAACCTTAAGACTCCCAGAGGCCTGATTCTTTTGAAATAACCCGACTCTTGCCTGGGGTTCATTGCTTAGCCAGTCTTTTGGGGAGCACAACGGATCGTCCCGTTTTACAACATCAGAACATCCTGGTTGGGTCGGCTGGGTGAGTGATCTTTAATTTTACAATAAGATGACATCGGTTGTTAGCTCTTCAATAGAAATAGTGACTCAAAACAAAGACCTTCCCTCTGACCTGGCCATGCCATTCATGCACGTCTATCCTAAGCAAAGTGAGTCAGCATGTGATAAAGACACCAACACATCCGTGTTCATTGCTGCATTATTCACAATAGCCGAGATACGGAAACAAGACACTGTACGAAAGGAAATGTACTCGTAATCTGACTCATGTAAATGGAATCCCTCTATAATAACAATAAAGTATAAGAAAAAAAAAAAAAGAAATGTGGACAGCTTCAATTCGGGCAAGGCAATGGTGCAGAAATACACATCCCTTCCCTTGTGGCATAGCCTAGAATTTAATAGTTTTGCAAATGGCACCCGCACTAAGCGGCCAGAAAAAGAAAATAAAAAATAAAGATGCTGGCTATAAAAATTATCCAACAGGAGATGCTAAAGATTTTTCCTGCCTAGGTTAGCCTCGAGCCACAATCTTCAGACTTCAGCCTCCTCCTGAGTAGCTAGAATGCCAGGGATGTACCACCAGCAACCCAGACTGAAGGCCATTTAAAATAAAAAGAAAATGTTTGATCAGTGTTCCGTTCATACCAGTTGTTCTTGTCACCTGGCTGTAGAAAGACACCAGTGAGGGAAAAGTACTGTCAAAATGGATCATGCTTTAAGAAGACCAAAGTAGCAGCAGCAGCAACAACAAGACAATCCTTGTTTCTTTGGTCTATCAGTGAGAAGAAAGAAAGAGGTCAGGTTGAGTCAACATTTTTCCAAGAATGAAGAAAAGGAATAAAAATTTAAAAAAATGTAGCTGGGCGCTGGTGGCTCACACCTGTCATCCTAGCGACTCAGGAGGCTGAGATCTGAGGATCAGAGTTCAAAGCCAGCTGGGGCAGGAAAGTCTATGACACTTTTGTCTCCAATGAACCAGCCAAAAAAAAAAAAAACAGAAGTGGCGCTGTGGCTCAAGTGGTAGAGCGCCAGCCTTGAGTGAAAGAAGCTCAGGGTCAGCGCCCAGGCCCTGAGTTCAAGTCCCACTACCAAAAAAAAAAAAAAAAAGAATAAAAAATTTACTTGGCCTTCAGTCAAAAACCGAAGCCAAAAGCAAACAGATCAAACATATGCTTACTGACTGTGAACATCTCCCAGACAACCATGGTAACCATTTCAGAGAAGAGAATTCTTTGTAAGGACCCTTGTTGCTAATACTTATGGATGTGCTTTTCTGAAACGAGTCAGAGATAACACATTTCAGAACAGCACAGCAAAATTGCCACCACGTCTACATGAAAACTGGAAATACCATGATCTCGGCTTCAAAAAAAAAAAAAGCACTCCTTGCATCTACTAATAATTGCTTCTTGTAGAAATTAATCCATGCACTTTTTCCAATTAAAAGTCTACTCGGCTCCAACCTTGCGCTTTATCATCTTAGGAGATTCATTAGTCTTTTATTGTCTGGTAATGGCAGCTCTCTCTCTCTCTCTCTCTCTCTCTCTCTCTCTCTGCTATTAACAAAGACATTTCCAGTCTTTTAACTTCAGAATAACTTAAACCATGCAGTGGCGGAGGGGGTTACCTTTGGCATACTTTTGATTCACAAACTAAAATTTTGCCATAAAACTGGGTTATTTCTTCTGCTTTACCCCTAGAAACTTATTTCTATAGCGATCTGTTTTATATTACCCAGAGGGGGAAAAAAAGAATATAAAATGAATATGCAGTATTTCTCCTTGAATTTACATATTTTTTTCTTGGATGTTGATTTTAAATTTTTATTTATTATTATTATTATTATTTTGCTAGTCATAGGGCATGAACTCAGGGCCTGGTTGCTGTCCCTGAGCTCTTTGTATTCAAGGCTGGTGCTCTACCACTCGAGCCACAGCGCCACTTCCGGTTTTCATTGGAGATAAGAGTCTCACGGATTTTCCTGCCCAAGCTGGCTTTGAATGGAGATCCTCACATCTCAGCCTCCTGAGTAGCTGGGATGACAGGCGTGAGCCACCGGCACCCAGTCCCCACGGGTTGCTTTTTAATAGTCATCTATCTATCTATCTATCTATCCATTATTTCTCACCTAATCGATCATCTATCTATCCAGTATATATCATCTGTTATCCACTTTTAAGGAAAGAAATTCACTATCTTCTATATCTGGAGGTTGCTCTGTCATGGGCAATGTGCCCAGCTCAGTGGATAGATGAGAGAGAGAGAGAGAGAGAGAGAGAGAGAGAGAGAGAGAGAGAGAGAGAGAGAGGATAGATGACTGGATAGATAGATAGATGACAGATAGATGGATAGATGGGTGGATAGATGGTAGATGGATAGAAAGAGAGAGAGAGATGGATGGATGGTTGGATGGATGGGTAGTGGGTGGATTGATGGATAGATAGATCAATAGATAGATGGGTGGGTGGATGGATGGATGGCTAGATAATCTGTCTGGATTGATAATGATCTAGCAGTTCCCCCAGCGAGGTGTATTTCATGGGCAATGTGCCGTCAGAAAGCGTGCAAAAAGAAAGCTTTCATTCAGCTTCAGGTCGCCATAATTAAGCTGGCGTCCATCGAGGTCGGGTGCCCATTCTCATGCAGCGATGTAGACAAGGATGCGAACATCAGGGAAACATTTTGTGGGTGCTGTAATGACTTCTGCTTCAATATTTCCCCATGTTTTAACAAGATTCTGTGCAAAACACCTGGACACACCCATTGCCACCGGTCCTGGGAACTCCGTTCACTCTTTGTCCACACCAGACCAACTTCCAATTCATCAACCGGCATAGCGGGCTCGCGCATAGCCTGCCGGCGCTGGTTTTCACCTGAATCTGGCACAAACAAATAAACAAATAAAAAATCCTATCCTCTGGCCATCATGGAAGGAAGAGGGCCTGTGGCCCAGGCTACATCGGAGGGGAATGCGAACCACATTTCCTAATCAGAACCCAGCTCCTCTCTGGGGTCGTAGATTCGACTCTCAGGAAAACAGGAAGGATTCTAGGCATATTTCTGTCTCCTTCATTCACAGTGGCATTTTTTTTTAATTTTTATTTTTTTGGGGGGATAGGATGTGTCGTTTTCTAATTATCTTTACACCACTGTACTGGCTTCCATCCAGCCTGGATAATGACACTCTCCTCCCTTTGAAAGGAAAATAAATAAAATTCCACCAAGCCATCCATCACGTTTTCCAATTAGAGAAGTTATTCTTTCATTGCCCTCCGTAAGAAAAATAAACAAGGAAAGTAGCAGATTGAAACTCCCCCGGTGTCAGCATTCTTTCTCTGGCCAAACCAAAGGGATGGGCTTTTTTTTAAAAAAAAAATCTGAGTTTTTAAATTCATTTTCATCATCCACGTTTAGGGTCTTTGGATGAAAGGCATTCACTTGGCTGTGGTTGTTGATCATTAGATTAAGAACCAGGGAATCAGCCCGGTGCCCGTGGTTCAAGCCTGTCAGCCCAGCGACTCAGGAGGCTGAGATCTGAGGATCCTAGTTCAAAGTCTGCCCAGGCAGGAAAGTCTGGGAGACTCTGATCTCCAATAAAATGACTCGGGGTGGGGGGTGGGGGGGAAAAAGCCAGAAGTGGCGCTGTGGCTCAAGTGGTAGAGCACCAGCCTGGAGCATGAAGGAAGCTCAGAAGCAGTGCCCGGGCCTTGAGTTCAAGCCTCAGGCCTGGCCAAAAATAAATACACAAAAAGGCAAAACACCAACACATATTCCAGAGCAGGAGGGCTCCCTTCTCCCCTCATTTTATTCTCTTATTTTCAGCCTTGGAGCTCTGACCTGTTAACATCCATTTCCCATCACCCCACGTACTCATTATCTCTTCAACCCAGGCGAGTGAGTGGAAGGCGGTGTGTTGGACTGGTAGCCCCCGCCAGCGTTTCACAGTTGTTATTCGGAAACTAGAAGATGATTAAACACCACGCGGAGGAGAGGCAAATGCTTATCCCGGCCAGGAGGGTGTCCAAGCCTTCGCAAACCTAAAGATACTGAGGAAGCCCCAGGAATTCATCATCCGGAGGGTGACTCGTCCCAAGCTCATTTGTCACTGGAACGAGCCCACGGTTTCTCTGGTTCCTCCCCAGATAGGATCAAGGCCCACACAGAAATGGACGTGCGCCGCCATCTTGAATTCACAACTCATTTCCATCCCATTCCCTGAAGAGATGGCTCTCAGCCTTCCCTAAGCTCGATGGGTAGAGTCGGGACTAGCTTGGTGACAATTCAGCCGAGACCAAGGGGAACCGGCACGGACACCCACCCATCTGGAAACACTGACGTTCTGGGTCATTCCTTGAAATCAACTGAGTTCCTGAGCACCTACACCAGGGAACAACCTAACACAATCACCCTGCAGCAAGCCATCCACAGGTGGTAATTAAAGATGGAGGCCCAGTCCTTCCCTCTTCTATTCTTAGCAGTTGCCTGGTCAATTCAAGGGGAATTCTTCTAGACAGCAGGACAAGGGTGTAGATTCTTCTGGAAGCCAGCCTTCCCACAAAGCTGCCAGACAGAACCAAGGTCCTCCCCTCCCCCCCCCCCATAGTAACCGTCCCCAGGGATTGACCACAGTGTAAAGGCCACAGGACAGCTACAGGCAGCATCCATCCACAGCCTCAATCTGTGTGACCCTCATTATCTAACTGGTCTACCAGCCTGGGAAAAAAGATGCCTCCTATTCGCCATCTCCTAGGTTCAACACCCAGGGAGGGAGGACTAAGCTCAGGGCCTTGGTTTCTGGTAATGGTTACCTCTGATCCGAGGCTGAAAAGGTGGCTAACTTGAAATACTGCACTCCTCACAGGGCTCTTGGGGTAGGGAGAGGGTACTGGTGCTCACGCCTATAATCCCAGCCTCCTTAGGATGCTGAGATCTGAGGACCGTGGGTCAAATCCAGCCCTGGGAGAAAAGAAGTCGGTGCGACTCTTATCTCCAGTGAACCAGCAAAAAGCTCAAGTGATACACACACACACACACACACACACACACACACACACACACACACACACTGAGGATGGTCTCTGAACATGAAGGAGAGGAGAACGTTCTGAAAATGCACTGAATTCTTCGAGGCAGGGCCAGGACATTCTTTCTCATATACAAGATGGCAAGGTGAAACACCGGTGTATAAAACTACCCCCAAGCTCGATGTGGGGTTCACATTCTGATTTCATTTTGGTGGCTGTTAAGATCTATAACATTTTGATAACAGCTTCTTTTTTTTTTTTTTTAAAGCTGCTTCTTAATTCCATGAGTCTCTGGGCCACATTTTGGGGGTTTGGTTAGCCTGTCACAGCCTCAGGCGAGATTTCCAGCCACAATGTTCGCCTGTCATTTTCTGTAATTAACAGTACCCAGTCATATCGAGGCGTTCTGTGCTTAGCAGCTGCAGCTGGATTCGCTCTGAATAAAGAAAACATTTTGACACAGTTAATTATACCACAGCTCCCTGTCTTTCCTAGCAAATAGCAGCTACCTCCCTCCTTGCAGGAATGAAGGCCCCGTTTTGTGATTTCTCTTCTGTTAGGATAACAACAACAACAACATCTTAACACAAGTTGAAGAGCTTCACATTTATACAATCTAGACCTCCAAGAAGTTTTAATCCAATTTTACTATCGTTTAAAGGTAACACAACTTAACTCATGAAATCAATTAAATCCGCAATCAATACTTGATTACTCAACTAATAAATTAAGCTAATATTTAATAACTTAATAAAGGTACATTTAATATATGATTTAAATCCAAATTGGATCCAGTTTGAATACAACGTATAGCCCAGTAAACACTAGAACGAGCTAGAAACATCTCGAAAACATGAAGCTCAGGTTGATTGGTTTCTGAGCACAATGCATTAGTCCAGGAACAAAGTTTCAAATGTCTGTGTGCACGTGTGTGTGCTTGTGCATTTGTGTGTGTGTGTGTGCGTGCGCCAGTAGTGGGGCTTGAACTCAGGGACTGGGTGCTGTCCTTGGGTTTTTGTGCTCAAGGCTGGCGCTCTACCACTTGAACCACAACTCCACTTCCGGCTTTTTGCTGGCTCGTGGCAGTTCATAGGGGCTTTGAACCATGATCCTCAGATCTCAGCTTCCTGAGCAGCCGGGATGACAGGCGGGAGCCCCTCTACCATCTTTATGCTGGATTTAGGGAGAAAGATTTAGGGAGGAGACTGTGTAGCTGTTTTCTGATACGTACAAGTACCCATTCCAAAATGCATTCAGGACCTGACTTACGTAACTGTTAACCCCCCACCCCCCAGCACCTTCACAATAAAAATCCTACAAACTAAAATAAGAAAATCAACAAGTCTTATATAAAACATTCCCAGGAGACTAGGCCATGATTTTTGGAACACCTTCTGCCAGCTTTCCTCCATTATGCATCCATGGTAGATAGATAGTATCCTATGTATTTAAACTACATTTTAAAATAATAGTAACCAAAAGCACGGCTACTATTTAAGAGGATGACATGAAGGTGTTTGCAGAAAGATGTAGCAAACGTCATACTTCAACAGTCGCATGAAATGAGCGACACGTGATTTTTCTATACCAAAAAAAAAATAAATAAAAAGCATCTATTCCAATTTTGCTATACAAAAGGGGAAAAAAAAATAGGAGACAGGCATTCCTAAAAAGAAATATAAATAATGGAAGTGAATGTCACACGCGAGAAGAAGAGAACTCGTAGAAAGCCGGCTGGGCTGGGAAGGGAGTTGGGACAACGGTTTTGCAGGATTTAGTTCATGTCTTTCTGAGACCCCAACTTTAGCACCCAGGACAAACCACACCCAGGCGAAGCCGGTGCCGGGCGAGGCTGATCTGAGCAGCCACGAGCTGTGAAACTCTCTCCGTGGTGCCTCAAGCATTCCAGAGTGTTCGGTGGAACAATGGCACCCCAAGCCGTCTGGTGACAGGCGACTGAGTGGCCAATCTGATGGGCATAGGAAAAGAGCCACAGATCCGCACAGTGTTTGGGGGGGTGGGGGTGGGGGGGACGGGAATCTCACCAGGCACCCGTGGGTGACACGGCGACTGAGTGGCCAAGTTTTGATCAGGAGTGGCTTGGATTCTAGCAGTGAGCCGCTGGCACACAACTAAGCCACCGACTTAATGGAAGATGAAGGTGCTACTGTGCTAACGGTAGCTTTCACACACACACACACACACACACACTTGAGCCACACAGCTCCACTTCTGGTTTTCCACTGGAGATCAGAGTCTCACGGACTTTCCTGCCCAGGCTGGCTTTGAACCCCGATCCTCAGATCTCAGCCTCCCGAGTCGCTGGGATGACAGGCGGGGGGCAACGGGGCCCAGTCTGGGTCATCTTCTTAGATATTTTCTCTCTCACCCGAGGAGGCTCCTACGACATTTTAGGAACTCTTGGCTACTACTAACTAGGCATGCTCATTCAAAAAAAATTGTTTTTTTCCTCCTTGTCCTACACTACTACTACTACTGCTACACAGGCAGCTTCAAGCCTTCACTAACAGCACTGCGCATGCTCGACTCGCCCCGCCTGTCCCTTTAAAGCTCAGGAGACAGATGGAGAGCTAAATATGCAACGCAGAGCCTTCTGTGAACGCCAACAAGATTCACATCGGGCCCCACACAGGTTAGACTGCATAAGGGACTGGAAAGTTAGGGTAGCCTCCCCCCCCCCGCCCCACTTCCCACCCAGTCCCTGGTTGTACATTTGGCAGCTCAAGGCTGAGCCAATTTACACAGAGGGAGGAATGATTCCGCATGGCGGGTCCTGTGGGCCAGGAAACGCCATCAAGTTGGAACTTTCACAGATGAGCGTCAGCTTAGTGCCGGCTTCAGATCTCACAGACAAACGAACCAACAACAACCCCCCAAAGCCCCATCATCCCAGACTCTGCTTTTAAAAATACAACTTAAAGGAGCTTTATTGGGTGTGTCCAAGCAGAGCTGTTTTAACTTTGTTTCTTTCTTTCTTTCTTTCTTTCTTTCTTTCTTTCTTTCTTTCTTTCTTTCTTTCTTTCTTTCTTTCGGTCAGTTGTGGGATTTGAACTCACGGCCTGGGCGCTGTCCCTGAGCTTCTTTCGCTCAAGGCGGGCGCTCTACCACTTGAGCCACAGCGCCACTCCTGGTTTTTCTGGCGGTCCGTTGGAGATCAGAGTCTCCTGAACTTTCCTGCCCAGGCTGGCTTTGAACTGCGATCCTCAGATCTCAGCCTCCTGAATGGCTGGGGATGACAGGCCTGGGGTGTGCCGGAGGCTGTGGGGGGCCAGGGTGGGTTCCCCTGGTTCTTCCACACAGGGGGACCACGGCTCAGGAGGGAGGCAGAGGGCGGGAATAGCCCAGCAGAGCGGGAGAGGAGGGGGGAGAGAGGGAGGGAGGGGAGAAGGAAAGAGTGAATTGAGGGGAATCGGTACGTCCATCCAGCCCTGTGGTCACAGCAGGGAGCTCGAGGTCATGACTGACTTGCATAGTGACCCATGCAGGACTCAGTTTCCCTTCGGGACTGGCCGGTCCTCCTGCAAAGCTGACTCCTAGCACCTAACGCAAGTGCACACAGTACGCCAGCCGGGCGCTTGCTGTCCTGACCACTCAGGAAGCTGAGATCGGAAGATCTCAGCCCAAAACCAGCCCGGGCAGGAAAGCCCGCCAGACTCTCACCTCTAACGAACGACTAAAAAAGGCGCAAGTGGCGCTGTGGCTCAAGTGGTAGAGCGCCAGCCGTGAGCACAAAAGTTCAGGGACAGCGCCCAGGCTCTGAGTTCAAGTCCCAGGATGGACAAATACACACACACACACACACACACACACACACACGCACAATTAGTGTGAGTCAAAGAGTTGTTTCGGGAAGAAAGTCCGTACCTATCCAGGTCACAATTTCAGAGTCTTTCTTTTTTCCCCCCTGAATGTGTTCAAGCTGAAAAGCGAACCCACAATTTTGCATCTCGCAAATGCAGTGGGGGCGCAGGCCCGATAGCCGGTTCTGTTTCTCTGTGTGGTATTTTTAACTCATGGTGTAAAACAAAGAAACCCGGAGGTTAAACTTCCTCAAATGCCGGAGGGCTCGGGTCAAGAGACCTGACTGACACGGCGAGTTTGTCAAGTCCCATGCAAAGGATATAAATTCGAAAGTAGTTTGACAGATACAATAGGTCCCAGAAAACAATTTCTCTTTCATTAATTTTCCTTTATCTCTAAGAATGCATCCAGACCAAGAGAAACACGATGGGATCTTGTAGAATTCAAAGTCTGGGGACTCATTTACTGAGCTATTCAAGCAATGCAGGATTATTATTATTATTTACCTAATTAAGACAGTGCCTATGTATTTAGAACGAAGCATTTGCACTGAACAGCAAATCCTGAATTGTAAAAGCAATTAAAACTAAAATGAGGTATGATCATTATTTCCCACCTCCTGTACACCACTGCTGAGCTAAACTGTAATTTTTTGTTACTTATTTTTTGTTTTTTTTAGTGTCCATCCTGAGACTTGAACTCAGGGCCTGGGCGCTGTCCCTGAGCTCTTTTGCTCAAGGCGGGTGCTCTCTACCACTTGAGTCACAACTCCACTTCCAGCTTTTTGCTGGTTCATTGGAGAATAAGAATCTCATAGACTTTCCTGCCTGGCTGACTTTGAACCAGGATCCTCAGATCTCAGCCTCCTGAGTAGCTGGATGACAGGCGGGAGCCACTGGCACGCGGGGGTAGCAATATTCTCCATTTTTCTCTACATAATAACTCGCCGTGGGACATAAATGCCCGTCAATAGAGCAGCTGAAAGTGTTCTCATGTGGTGTCAGAAATAGAAGGCTGCCTCCAAGGTGGAAAGCCTTGCTTAACAATTCCATGACCTCCGTTTCACGATTATAATGGACATCTGTGATCATCTAGGCCCTTGATGCATTCAAATACCTCTGGAAGTTGTGCAGAACTGGCCCATACGGAATTATGGCTTCATGACATGCATGGCAAAGGACTAAAACATGCAATTAGAGGACTTGAAAGAGGTCATAACCCATTTCCGTGGGAAGTGCACCTGTAGTAGAGGTATTTGATCTGGTTTGATCTTTTTTTTTTTTTTTTTTTTTTGGCCAGTCCTGGGCCTTGGACTCAGGGCCTGAGCACTGTCCCTGGCTTCTTCCCGCTCAAGGCTAGCACTCTGCCACTTGAGCCACAGCGCCGCTTCTGGCCGTTTTCTGTATATGTGGTGCTGGGGAATCGAACCTAGGGCCTCGTGTATCCGAGGCAGGCACTCTTGCCACTAGGCTATATCCCCAGCCCCTGGTTTGATTTTTTATTTATGCCCTCTTCAGTGCATGGCAATCGATGACACTGAAGAGCAGGTGTGGTGACAGTAATAAAAAATATTCACAGGTTTACATTTTGGAAGGAGATAATGCATTCTTATTTAGATTTATGTTCTAATAAATGACTAATCGGTGATGTAGACACGTTTAGCTATTTCTGTGGTAACAAGGTATTGCAATTATGATCATGTAACTTGTGTGATGATAATGTTTTTCCTGGTTTCCTTCTAGATTTATTTTCTAAGTCAGTATTACAAGCTACTGCCCTGACTCTTGCCTTGATTAATTTTCTCCTTTTTCTTTTTTCTTTTGTGCCATTCCTGGGACTTGAACTCAAAGCCTGTGTGCTGTCTTGGAGCTTTCTTTGCTCCAGGCTGGTGCTCTACCACTTGAGCCACAGCTCCACTTCCATCTTCTTTGGTGTTCCATGGGAGGTAAGAGTCTCACAGACTCTCTTGCCCAGGCTGGCTTTGAACCACCATCCTGAAATCTCAGCCTCCTGAGTGGCTGGGATGACAGGCATGAAGCCCCCAGCACCGGAGTCGAATTTGATTTGGGGTTTTGATTGTGCACCCCTGGCACGACCAGATTGGAAGTCAGACACGTTCCTAGCCAACGCTGTGCTTACACAACCTAGACTAGGAAGATAGCAGCCTCCATATCAGCCTGGGATGTGTGCTTATAAAGCGATGGGAAAGAGCCATGCCCGAAGGTATTCAGGACCTGGGTACAGCCACGTATGCAAACCCAAGCCTCCCTCATTCCCGCGGCTTTCTGCTGTGTTCTAGAAAAATCTAACACTCTCAGCCAAAGCCTCAGGACTGAATGTCTTTGTCTCATACGTCCTTCAGGGTCTCTTCTGGAAAACATATGGGTCATGATGAAAAAAAATCACTTTGATTTTTGGTGGGGTTTGCAAACGGGAAGCAATCAACACACATCAGCCCATTTAGATTTGATCACTGAGATCTGAAAGATACTCAGACGTCGTGCGTGCTTGCACGTGCGTGCGCGTGTGCGTGTGTGTGTGTGTGTGTGTTGGTCCTGGAGCTTGAACTCAGGGCCTGAGCACTGTCCTTGAGCTTTTACACTTAAGGTTAGCGCTCTACCACTTTGGGTCACAGCACCACTTCCGGTTTTTCTGCTGGTTCACTGGAGATCAGAGTCTCACGGCCTTTCCTGCCCGGGGCTGGCTTTGAACCGCCATCCTCAGATCTCAGCCTCCTGAGTAGCTGGGATGACAGGTGTAAGTCACTGGCACCCGGACTCAACTTCCCCTTTGGACTTTCCTGACCAAGGTGCAATCGTTGTGGCAGGCCTTAAGGAGTAGACAAAGGAACGCTAAATATTTGATAAGCGCAATGCATTTAGAATAAAGTACCCCACAGCAACTTCCTGGAGGGAAAAGTCTACGCCTCAATACTCATCCGGCTTTCGAAAGAGCCATGGATCCGGGAAGCGACTAGTCCAACCCAGATCCAACTCATAATCTCAGCACCCGCGACGAACGTGACCTCTCCAATGGTATCATCTCGAATCTGGGCTCTGAGGGTAGAGCTCCCCCACCCCTCCCCCTCCCCCAGCCTGCCTGGGACTACTTCCCCCCCCCACTCCCACCCCTATGTTCCGGTCAGATAATGAAATCAGTGTTTAACATTAATGCCTCGCTCATTTCCTGGGCCCCTGTCCTCTGCAGCCTGGCATTCATAATTAATGATCTGTAAGAGCTAGATGATGGGATGCCTTCGCCAGGAGACAGTCCAGCATCCACCAGCCCCCACCCCCCACCCCAACCCCAGGAAGGGGGCCCCTGGGCCCCCCCCAAAGGTGGCGGGGGGGGGGGAGTTCTGTCTTCAGGAAGGGGGGAAGGGAAGGAGGAAAGGACCGGATGCTGGTCCCTCCACTGAGCACCACCCACCCACCGTACCCCTAACCTCTCCTCAGCTTCACAAGCCACCAGCTACCTGACAGGATGTCCCAAAGGTTTGCCTATGTAGACAAATATATATATATATAAAGAATAACTTATATATAATAACTCACATACCAATATATATTAATAATGTACCAAGATACAAATGTATACATAAATATATGTACACATAGTAGCTGTCCGACTTGTTAAAAACAAGACAAGAAGCCAGCCCCCCCCCCACTTTTCACATCTCTGAAGTGAACTCCAAGCGCACCCCGCTTTTGCTCGGACTCCGAGGTGTCTCGGGGTGCAATGGGGAGGGAGGAAGGAAGACTGGAGACTCCTCCTCTTGGAGTGAAGTGGGATACAGGGGTACAGGAGCCTCAGCCCCCACATTCGGGGCTCAAGTTAAATCCCAGAGCCTTCCACAGGGCCTGGGACCCCCCACCCCCACCCCGTGGGGCCCCCAGGGGGAGACCCGGACACAGGCAAACACAAAGCCCCACCCGGGGCGGGGAGAGGTGAGAAGTCCTGGGGACCCGAGGCAAAGTGGCCTGGGGCTTTTGTTTTGTTTTTGTTTTTGAGCCACTTCCCTGGACACAAGCGGAGCCAGGGAAGGTGGGGGGGGGGAGGGGGGTGCTCACAGGCGAACCTTGGGGCGAGGCAGAGGGTGTAGTGGGTGGTGAGGTTCCCGCCTTGGCCCTCTCCACCCCCCCCCCCAACCGCCCCATCTCCAAACCATAGTGCACCCCCAAGAAACCAAGTGCCTGGCGGAGGCGGGGTCATCATGGCAAATAGGGGGGTACTGCCACCACCCCCCCCCCCTCCACACACACAGACACCTGGAGAGGGGAGGGTGGAAAGGAGGGAGAGAGGGATGGGTGGGTGGATGGATGAATGGATGGATGGAGGAAGGGAGGGAGGGAGGGAGGGATGATGGGTGGATGTATGGATGATGGATGAATGGAGGGAGGGAGGGATGATGGGTGGGTAGATGGATAAATGGATGGATGGATGGATGGATGGGTGGGTGGGTGGGTGGATGGATGGATGGATGGATGGGTGGGTGGGTGGATGGATGGATGGAGGAGGGAGGGATGGATGGATGGATGGAGGGAGGGAGGGAGGGATGGATGGGTGGGTAGATGGATAAATGGATGGATGGATGGATGGATGGGTGGGTGGGTGGATGGATGGATGGAGGAGGGAGGGATGGATGGATGGATGGAGGGAGGGAGGGAGGGATGGATGGGTGGATGGATGGAGGGAGGGAGGGATGGGTGGATGGATGGATGGAGGGAGGGAGGGATGGGTGGATGGATGGATGGATGGAGGGAGGGAGGGAGGGATGGATGGATGGAGGGAGGGAGGGATGATGGCGACAGGTGAATGGGAAGGGATGGGTGGAGGGACGGGTGGGGGGACTTCCTACCTTGAGCAGTACAAAGAGCCGAGCAGCGGCGGGAGGCGTCCCCGGCAGCGCGGCCCCATGGCGGCGGGGCTGGGGGCCGGGGTGGGGGGGGACGTTTTCGGGGGGCGCCCCCGGTGGCGATCGGGGCGCCGCAGCCGGCCTGCAGGCTCCTCGGAGCCGGCGAGCGCGGGGCCCAGGGCCCGGGAGGGGCGGAGATGCGCAGCCGGCGGCGGGGGATCCGCGAGGCTCCCCGCCCGCTCCGCCCGCCCGCCCGCCCGGCCCCCGCTCCGCCAGTGACGCCGGCGCCCGCCCGCCCCGCCCCGCAGCCCCGCAGCCCCGCAGCCCCGGGCCGGGCTCCGCCCCGCGCCCGCCCGGAGGACTCGGGGGCCAGGCCGGCCCGGGCCCGCCACGCCCACTCCCGGGGACCGGGGAGCAGGGCGGGGCTGAGCTGTGTGTGCGCGCGCGCGCGTGTGTGAGAGAGAGAGAGAGAGACAGACAGACTGACCCAGACAGAGAGACAGAGAGAGACAGAGACAGAGACAGACACAGAGACAGAGAGACACAGAGACAGAGACAGAGACAGACAGAGAGACAGAGGACAGACAGAGAGACAGAGACAGACAGAGAGACAGAGAGACAGAGACAGACAGAGAGACAGAGAGACAGAGGACAGACAGAGAGACAGAGAGACACAGAGACAGAGACAGAGAGACAGACAGAGAGACAGACAGAGAGACAGACAGAGACAGACAGAGAGACAGAGACAGACAGAGACAGAGACAGACAGAGAGACAGAGAGACAGAGACAGACAGAGAGACAGAGAGACAGAGGACAGACAGAGAGACAGACAGAGAGACAGACAGAGAGACAGAGAGACAGAGACAGACAGAGAGACAGAGACAGACAGAGAGACAGAGAGACAGAGGACAGACAGAGAGACAGAGAGACAGAGACAGACAGAGAGACAGAGACAGACAGAGAGACAGAGAGACAGAGGACAGACAGAGAGACAGAGAGACAGAGACAGACAGAGAGACAGAGACAGAGAGACAGAGACAGAGACAGACAGACAGAGACAGAGAGACAGACAGGGACAGAGAGACAGAGAGACAGAGGACAGACAGAGAGACAGAGGACAGACAGAGAGACAGACAGAGAGACAGAGACAGAGACAGAGAGACAGAGACAGAGACAGAGAGACAGAGGACAGACAGAGAGACAGAGGACAGACAGAGAGACAGACAGAGAGACAGAGACAGAGACAGAGAGACAGAGACAGAGACAGAGAGACAGAGGACAGACAGAGAGACAGAGACAGATATACAGACACAGACACAGAGAGACAGAGAGACAGAGACAGACAGAGAACAGACAGAGAGACAGAGACAGACATACAGACACAGAGAGACAGAGACTTAGAGACAGAGACAGACAGAGAGACAAACAGAGACAGACAGAGAAAGAAGAGCAGAGAGAAAGTGAGCAAGACAGACACACAGAGAAGAGGGGGAGACCCAGAGAGACAGAGGCGGGGTGCGTTTGATGGGGAGCCCCCTCCACGGTTCCATCCTCTGCACCCCCATTCCCACACAGGAAACACACACGCTTATTCAGAAGTTCTGGAACGTTTCAGCCTGGTTTCTGGCTTTTCCGTGAGTTCACTGGAAGATAAAAAGCCTCATGGTCTTCCTGGCCTGGCCGGCCTTGAACTCTGATCCTCAGGCCTCTCAGCCTCTTGAGTAGCTGGGATGACAGGCGGGAGCCGCTGACGCTGGACTTCCTATGAGTGTACTTGTGTGCGTGTGTTCAGAGATAGATATAGATCTACCTATCTAACACACGCACACACACACACGAGTCCCTCATAGATCTCAGGCGTGAAGGATTCGTGGTGGTAGGCCACCTGTAGCTCACACCTGTAATCCCAGCCACTCAGGAGGCTGAGATCTGAGGATCAACAGTTCAAAGCCAGCCTGGGCAGGGAAAGTCCATGACCCTCTCGTCTCCAGCGAACCACCAGAGAACCAGAAGCGATGCCGTGGCTCAAGTGGTAGAGCGTTATCCCTGAGCAAAAGAGCTCAGGGACAGCGCCCAGGACCCGAGTTCAAGGCCCAAGACCGGCACACACATGCGCACCGCGCACACACTCACAGGATAAAATGCAATCATGTAGTGACTTATCCCATCACAAAGGAGAGGAGTCGTTCCTTTATCTTGACTCTCCAAGGCTAGCGGAGGCCATTTAAAACACTTGGGCACCTCCCATATCGTACGTGAAACGCTACTAAATAAAGATCCCGGTGCATCAACTGACCGGCGGCGCGAACACTTTTGGGGGTAACGAGTTGGTTATGCCCACAGGTCAAACAGGCATCCAAACCCTGGCGGCCGAGCCGCGCGGCTCGCCCGTGACAGAACGCCATCCCTTTTCACGGCTGCATAGTCTTCCGTTGCGTGTCTATCATCTATGCCTTCTTCCAGGAACAGGTACGGCCAATACCGTATCCTGTCTCCTGCTGTGGGAGCAGAAAAGGAGAGAAAATGCCGGTGAGAATGTCGAGACGGGAGCAGGGGGTGGGGGGGCGGTGGGGGGCGGGGGGGAGGGGCGAGAATCGGCCCACTGTCAGTGAGAATGTAAATCAATGCAACCATATGGGACCATGTATGAAAGTCTCCTTACACACACACACACACACACACTCACATCTAAAAGTGGAAATACTGCAAACCAAAGACACCATCATGTCAGACTCCATCCACAGAGCCTGTCACTCACTCCAGCTTGCACAGATGGATATTTTTTTTAAAGTATCACAAATTATATTTTAGTA
Source organism: Perognathus longimembris pacificus (assembly GCF_023159225.1). Taxonomy (NCBI): domain Eukaryota; kingdom Metazoa; phylum Chordata; class Mammalia; order Rodentia; family Heteromyidae; genus Perognathus; species Perognathus longimembris. Next base: position 4,331,368 of record NC_063187.1, read on the forward strand.
AGTAAGCTTTAGTTCAGGACAGGGTTTGAGGAGTGGGTAGAATGGAATGACACAAACGCCTCACCCATCTCGCCGCCCATTTCCCTTCCAAGACGAGATGATTCCAGAAAGAACGAGAGAGGGTGTTTGTTGTTTTTGTTTTGTTTTTTTTGTCAGTCCTGGGGCTTGAACTCAGGGCCCGAGCACCGTCCCTGGCTTCTCTTTGCTCAAGGCTAGCACTCTGCCACTTGAGCCACAGCGCCACTTGCGGCTTTTTTCTATATACGTGGTGCTGGGGAATCGAACCCAGGGCTTCATGTATACGAGGTGAGCGCTCTACCACTAGGCCAGGGTCCCAGCCCCCACTAACCTGTTTTATTGGTAGTAAGCTCGTCACGGTCCCGACAGAAATGTGCTTCCCACGCCCTGGGCCCTCTGTTTCTTCAGTGCTCTGCGCCTGGGATAAAATGGCCCCGTGCACAGCTTCCTTTGAAAATTCTATTACTTTTTTTTTTATTAATGGGACTGGGAATATCCCACACTTGCTAGGCCAGGTGCTCTACCGCTTGAGCCACACTTCCACCCCCTCCCTTTTGGCATCGGTTATTTTGTTTGCCGATTCAGCGTGTCAATGGATGTGTGCAATGCCTTGTGGTCAATGTCATCTGTGTGTGTGTGGGGGGGGGTGCCAGTCCTGGGGCTTGAACTCATGGCCTGGGCACCATCCCTGAGCTCTTTGGCTCAAGGCTGGCGCTCTACCACCTGAGCCACAGCGCCACTTCCGGTTTTCTGGTGGTTCACTGGAGATCAGAGTCTCATGGACTTTCCTGCCCAGGGTTGGCTTTGAACCTCGATCCTCAGATCTCAGCCTCCTGAGTAGCTGGGATGACAGGGTGGGCGGCCAACATTCATTCTCTCTTTAGAAGAAATCTGTTTCCACTTGGTCATAGTAGAAAGAACTCCCTCGACGTTTCCCGTGGATAAAACACCCAGAATCCATCCGGAGACATGGGGAGGAGAGAAATACCAGGTATTTTATTTAAACTTGAGGAGCCTTAGCTGCAGGCCATAACCCAGGCCAGCTCAGTAGATCGATGATAGCTAGCTAGCTGGATAGACAGACAGACAGGCAGATGATGGATAGATAATGGACAGATGGACAGACAGACACAGACACACACAGAGACACACACAGACTGACAGAAGACAGGTAAGGCATGAGAATCCTTGAGATGGGAAAGCTGACAGAGCAAAGCCACAAGCAGATGGAGTTGGGGGGTGACCAGCAGGCTGGAGTTGGAGTGACAGCTGGGTTCATGACTGACAGGGGACTGGGAGGGGTCGTTACCTCCGCCCGCCACGAGGTGGCAGCGCAGACGCAGAGATTCGCCTTGGGCTTTTGCCCACCCGCTTGGATCTGCAAACCCCAAGCTCCATCCAATGCCCCGGGGTGCGCGTTGTGCAAGAAGAGCAGGAATCCCATCGGATGTACGGAGGTGTTGTTGTTGTTGTTTTTTTAAATCCACATTTCTTTTATTAAAGTGAGAAATTTAAAAACGCAAGCACTGACCAGGTGTGATTTAATTTTTCCATCCCTGAAACCACATTGGGGATGAGAGTTGTAAGGGAAATGCCTTGCCATGGAGAAAAATAAGAAGTAAAATGCAGAGGGGAGTAGTGGGGGGGCGGGTGCTAATGTCTTCTTCTAAATAGCAAGGAGCCCCTTGATAGGGAATAAAATGCAGCTAGGCCTCAGTATTCTATCCAGTATCTCCCCAAATCGGTACATCAGATTCGGCTGTTTTTGAAAGGGTGTCATTATCTTCTGCAATTTATACCTTATTTTATTTGAGGGGGGGAGGGGGTGGCCAGTCCTAGGGTCTGAATTGGTTGCCTGGACGCTGTCCCTGGTCTCCTGTGCTCCAGGCCGGCTGTCTACTGCTGGAACCGCACCCCCACTTCTGCTTTTTTGCTGGTCCATTGGAGAGCGAGTCTCAGAGTCTCACAGACTTTCCTGCCCAGGCTGGCTTCGAACCACCATTCTCCACATCTCAGTCAGTCTCGGGCGTTAAGGAGTTGGCAGGGATTACAGGCGTGAGGCCAAGTGGATCCCAGGGTTTTCAAGGGGTGCGGCGGGGGGGGCAGAGGTGTGGGGGGGGGGTGAGTCCCAGCCAGGGCTCACAGATTCCGGGTGCGCACGTCCCAGGGCAAACAGACAACAGACCCAGGGCACAGAGGTCCCGAGCGAGCACGCCGGGCCAGGACGCGGGGGGAGGGGGGGGAGAGTGGGGAGCGGGGGGAGAGACAGATCCAAAGGCACCAGAGGTCCGGGGACACAGAGGGCCTGGGGCACGCAGGTCCCTGAGCGTAGAGGGCCCGGGGTGCACAGATCCGGGGTGCCCAGGTCCCAGGGCGAAGAGATCCCAGGCGCACAGATCCGGGCGCGCAGGCCTGGGAGACGCAGGTCCCAGGGTGCACAGATTTCTGGGCGCTCAGGTCCCAGGGCGCACAGATCCCGGGCGCAGTTCCTGGAGCGCACAGATCCCAGGGCGAGCAGATCCCGGGCGTGCAGTTCCGGGCGCACAAATCCGGGGCGCGCAGATCAGGGGGGCGTGCAGATCCGGGGCGCACAGATCTGGGGGGCGCACAGACGTCGGGGAGTGCAGTTCCGGGGGGCGCACAGTTCTAGGGAGCACAGATCTGGGGGCGCGCAGATGCCTGGGCGCACAGTTCCGGGGCGCACAGTTCTGGGGCGCACAGAGCTGGGGAGCGCACAGGTGCCGGGGCGCGCAGATCCGGGGCCCACAGTTCTGGGGCGCGCAAATCTGGGGGCGCTCAGATACGGGGACGCACAGATCCGGGGGCGCACAGTTCCGGGGCGCACAGATCTGGGGGGCGCACAGGTGCCGGGGCGCGCAGATCCGGGGCCACAGTTCTGGGGCGCGCAATCTGGGGGGCGCGCAAATCTGGGGACGCTCAGATCCGGGGGCGCACAGTTCCGGGGCGCACAGATGCCGGGGAGTGCAGTTCCGGGGGGCGCGCAGATCCGGGGCGCACAGATCTGGGGGGCGCACAGATGCCGGGGAGTGCAGTTCCGGGGGGCGCACAGTTCCGGGGCGCACAGATCTGGGGGGCGCACAGATGCCGGGGAGTGCAGTTCCGGGGGGGGGGGCGCACAGTTCTGGGGCGCGCAGATCCGGGGCGCGTGGCGGCCTGGCCAGCAGGGGGCGCGAGCGGCGGCGGCGGCGCCGAGGTCCCGGCGCGCAGGCCCCGCGTTGCCGCAGTCCGCGCCCTTCCGTGCCGGCGCCCGCACCGGGGCTCGGCCGCCCGGAGACGCCAGCGCGGCGGCGGGGCGCGCGCGGGGACGGCCGGGCGGGGGCCGCGGGGACCGCGGGGAGGACAGGTGAGGGGCCGCGCGGGCACCAGGGCGGGCGCTGGGCACACGGCACCCCGGCTCCACTGCGCCCTGGCGATTCTGGGGACTCCGGCGCCCCTCGCTCGCTCGAGAGCCGGGGACCCCCGTGGGCTGTTTGTCTCTGCGGGGACCTGTTGGTTTCAGAGAGCTGGGGCGACCATCCGCGGGCAGCTGGATGTGGGGGGTGGGGGGGGGCGGACGGATGGACTGCACTGGGGCAATTGGGGTGGGGTGGATTAGCTGGGTGGATGGATTTTCCTGGGAATAGCTGGATGGTGGGGTGCATTGTCCCCGGGAATAGCTGGGTGGGTGGATTATCTGTGGAATAGCTGGGTGGGTGGATTATCCGTGGAACAGCTGGGTGGGTGGGTTAGCTGGGTGGGTGGATTATCAAGTGGGAATAGCTGGGTGGGTGGATTATCAAGTGGGAATAGCTGGATGGGTGGGTGGATTATCAAGTGGGAATAGCTGGGTGGGTGGATTATCAAGTGGGAATAGCTGGGTGGGTGGATTTTCAAGTGGAATAGCTGGGTGGGTGGATTATCAAGTGGGAATAGCTGGGTGGGTGGATTATCAAGTGGGAATAGCTGGGTGGGTGGATTATCTGTGGGAATAGCTGGGTGGGTGGATTATCAAGTGGGAATAGCTGGGTGGGTGGATTATCAAGTGGGAATAGCTGGGTGGGTGGGTGGATTATCAAGTGGGAATAGCTGGGTGGGTGGATTATCCGTGGGAACAGCTGGGTGGGTGGGTGGATAGTCCGTGGGAATTAGCCGGGTGGCTAATCCGTGGGAATTAGCTGAGTGGGTGGATTCTCTCCAGTCACCCGTCCCAAGTGGCGGTGGCTTCAGGAGAGACATCTTAATAGGAAAACCAGGCAGAGTTGATTTCAGAACCAGACCCCCAGGCCGGCTGAGCGGATCCAGTTCCCACGAGTGCTTTACTTGATTGATTTTCGTTTTGGTGCAATCACAGAGACAGAAGTTCTGTCTCCTTAGGCGACCGTGGGGTCTCCTGCCCGGGCCTCCTCCACCCCGGGAAGCCGGGGCCCCCCTCTTTCCCGCTGGCCGGCCAGCCATCTGCTGACGTTCATTTACCTTTGAATGTGTGCATTATTACTCTCATTTATGAATAGGACGGTAGAGGCTTCTCTCTCTCTTTTTTTCCCCCCATTAAAATATTTTCCTTTGATAGCTGGGGTGACATCCACCGAGATACAGTGTACCCCCTAAACCCACCCACCTGTGGAACCATTACTGCTTGGTACAACTCCTTAGAGATAGTAAAAATGAAATAAAACGTATCTCCCCCCCCCCCAAACTCCTTAATTGCTGTCCAGTTGAGTTCAAGCCCCAGGACTGGCACAAGAAGAAAGGAAAGAGGGAAGGAAGGAGGGAGGGAAGGAGGGAGGGAGGGAGGGAGGGAGGGAGGGAGGGAGGGAGGGAAGGAGGGAGGGAGGGAGGGAGGGCTGAAAAAAATCTTTGTCAGCTTTTGCCTTCCTTTCCAGCTTTAATTGGTTTTGACGAAAATGCCAATGGAGAAGATAATTAGGTTTCTCCTGGGATGGAGAGTGTGCTATGAAATAACCCATTGACTCTTCTCTCCTAGAACCCACAGGAGGTGGGGCTATGCAAACGTATGCAAATGAAGTCAATCCATGCAAATGCAATCCAGCTAACTTCCCTGACCCTTTGTGGGGCTCTCTCCTTATTGAATGCATCTAAACAATCACTGGGGGTTTCTTTCTGGTAGCATGGAGTGTGTGTGTGTGTGTGTGTGTGTGTGTGTGTGTGTGTGTGTGTAGGGGGGAAATCGAGGCAGGGTCTCCGTAGCAGCCCAGGCTGGTGTCTCTCCCCTGGTCTGCTCCCGTCGGTTCTGCAGGGCTGGGATTACAGGCAAGCCCTACAGCACCGGGTCCATCAGGAAATCCTTTGATCCTCTTGCCAGGAACCAAGCACAGATGCTGGAGCATTTGGTTTTTGTCAGATTAATGATTAGTAAGAAGGTTTTTTTTTTTCCTTCCTCATTGGGAGACCAAGTAAACACTAGCTAACGTTACTTTCCTTCCTTTCTTCCTTTCTTCCTTCCCTCCCTCCCTCCCTTCATCCCTCCCTCCCTCCCTCCCTCCTTCCTTCCTTTCCAGACAGCTCTGGCAGCTGATCAGCAAGTTCACTTAAATAAATAGTTCCGTGTGATTATCTCTGTGCAGACACTTTTCAGAAGAATTACTTTTCCCCTCTCTCTCTGTCTCTCCTTGAATTCTACATGACAAATACCGACAGGAAGCTGGATGCCCGTAGCTCACGCCTGCCATCCCAGAGACTCAGGAGGCTGAGGTCTGACGATCACGGTTCAAAGCCAGCCCGGGCAGGAAAGTCTGAGTGACTCTTTATCTCCAATGAACCAGCAAAAAAAAAAAAGCCGAAAGTGGTGCTGTGGCTCAAATGGTGGAGGGCCAGCCTTGAGCTCCTATATTCCCCCCCCCCCCAATTCTATTGTATGTGAAAATGAGTGTATTTTGTTTTAGAACCAAACCGATCCGCATTCCTCCTTTCTGAATCCACCATTGCTCTGGGAGCTGTTCCCAATGAATGTGGACCATGGTTGGCATTGGAAGATACAATGGTGGCACCTACTGGCTGGCCTGTAGTAGATGCTCAATAAACGAGGAACTGTTTCCCCCTTCACTGACGAGTCTCCCGAACCGCCCTTGTCTTTCAGGATTGTGGGCCTCTCCTGACCCTGACCATGCCCCGGTGATTGCGAAGGCAGAGACCAGAACCCTTTGCGCTCAGCATGGCTAAGAGTGCAGAGGTCAAGCTGGCCGTATTTGGGAGAGCCGGCGTGGGCAAGTCAGGTAGGCGGCTCATTTGTGGCTGGTGTGAGTGTGTGTGTGTGTGTGTGTGTGTGTGTGTCTGTCTGTCTGTTGGGACAGGGTGGGTGAGTGGCTAGCAGTCCTCACCGTCTCATTTTGTGGTTATCTTCGAGGGGGGGGGGGCTCTCTTGTTCTTTAGGGAGGACCTGCTCTTTGCATATGTTGGCTCATGTCTGCGGATGGTAGTTCTTGCTGAGAGCAACTCCTCAGGGGCGTGGAAGTGTCACACAGCCCCTGTCACTTCGAGGAAGAAATCCGATTGGGGGTGGGGGCCTGGAAACACACTTTTCTTTTGTTTGGGGGCGGGGGTTGGGCTGGTTTGTTTTCAGTCTCTCTGAGGTCCCCAGGGGCCTGTTTCGTTTTGGGTCGTCTCGGCAAATCATCAACGGTGCCCACGCGCGTGGCGTAGCCCTTTCTGTGCGAAATCCGGGCTTGCAAATTACGCGCGCGTGCGTTCACAATGTCCACGCCCGAGAGGGGGAGGGGCATATCTAATAGCAAATTCTTCGGACCCGAGTAATTCAGAGGTGGTTTCTGTAGACCCTACCTGAGCTACGGTTTGCATACCTCTGTGTGTGTGTGCGCACACGCGCGTGTGTGTGTGTGTGCGCGCGCGCTCTGGTCCTGGGACTTGAACTCAGGACCTGGGCGCTGTCCCTGAGCTCTCATGATCAAGGATGGCGCTCTACCGCGTGAGCCACAGCTCCACTTCTGGCTTTTTGCTCGTAGGCTATAGGTAAGAGTCTCACCAGACTTTTCCTGCCCGGGCTGGCTTTGAACCCCGATCCTCAGATCTCAGCCTCCTGAGTCTCTGGGATGACAGGCGGGAGCCGCCAGCACGCGGTAGGGACAGACATGTTTAAAGCGATATCGAGTGCTGATCATGAAAGCCACGTGCAACATGGGAATACTTGCTGTCTCCTTTGAAAACGCAAATGGAAGGCAAATCTTTTTACAACTCTATTCTTTTTCCTTTTAATAATTGAGACAGGGGCTGGGGATATGGCCTAGTGGTAGAAGAGCTTGCCTCGTATACATGAAGCCCTGGGTTCGATTCCCCAGCCCCACATATACAGAATATGGCCAGAAGTGGCGCTGTGGCTCAAGTGGCAGAGTGCTGGCCTTGAGCAAGAAGAAGCCAGGGACAGTGCTCAGGCCCTGAGTTCAAGGCCCAGGACTGGCAAAAGACAAAACAATACTTGAGAGAGGAGAAGGTGGCCGGCAGGAGAAAGAGAAAGGCTAGGCAGGGGACAGGAAAAAGTGCGTGGTTTGGTAATGCCTTAGAAGACAGCGTTTCCCCCTGGGCTGGAGACGAGCCTTTTCAGGAAAAGCTATTCTGGGGTGGCGAGATTCTAACAGGAGAGAGAGCTGTGAAACACACTCGACGCTGCCCACGCTCGCGACGGAAGTGAATAAGCCGAGAGCACAGACGCGTTTCAACAAAACCGTCCGCACTCTAGGTTTCTTGGCAAGCCTCGCTGCTTTCATTGTGTCACAGCACGTGCTCCCGCGAGCACCAGAAAGGACGATGAGACTCGGATCCCTGGCTGGTGGCTCCCGCCTGTCATTCCAGCTACGCAGGAGTCTGAGATCTGAGGATCGCGGTTCAAAGCCAGCCTGGGGCAGGAAAGTCCGTGAGACTCTGATCTCCGAGGAACCCACCAGAAAACTGGAAGTGGCGCTGTGGCTCAAGTGGTCGAGCGCCAGCCTTGAGCTAAAGAGCTCGGGGACAGCGCCGAGGCCCCTGAGTTCAAGTCCCAAGACTCACACACACACATGCACACACACACACACAATGCATGTGTACTTGAAGGCTGGAATGTGTTTGTGAAATCTCATCTGTGCTAAGTACAACACCACCTAGCACCTCAATTTCTTGACCGTCTAGAAGGAGTCTTTTGGGGTTCAGCGTTGTTCCTTTGGGGCGCAGCAAGGCAGGGGGGCTCTGTCAGGTGTAAGGGGAGGTGGCATCGGGCATTTCTTGCTCTCGCCAGCAAGCCGGGCAGAGGGAAGAGCTGTGTCCAAGATGGTGCCCAAGACAGGGAAAGAAAGAGACGCAAAGCAGCGGCTCCTAGGGGCTTAGCTGCATGGTTCGCGGTTTATCCGCCACCAACTATTTCATAAGGATCTAAGAAATAAAGCCTTTGTGCAATTTTATAATCGAGAGGCGAAGACAGAGACACAGAGCGAGAAAGAGAGAGACGGAGACAGAGAAACTGAGGCAGGACAGGGAAGAGGTGGAAATATTCAATCCTGGACAATCGGTTAGAAAACAAACTCAACTGTTTCTTTTTTTTTCTTTTTGTTTTCCATCCCCCTCACAGCCAAAGGGGACATATCCTATCTCGGCTTTCCCCTGATAAAATATTATGAAAAACCCAGCCCTCCTTCGTTTTGTAACCGGTGGGTCACTTCTTCATGAAACTGTGGTGACGTATCTCCGCCAACTGAACAAATGGCTCATTTCCACAAAGGGCAGGGAAGAAACCTTTTGCTTCATCCCTGTCATTTCCCCTCCCCCCCCCCCCCCCCCCCCCCCGCTCTTTATTTTTTATTCATTCATTCATTCATTCATTCATTCATTTGAATTCCTGTATTTCTCCAATGGACAGGCTCGGGGATATCAGACACCTTGTCTTTTTTGTTTGTTTGTTTTTCAAGGTGACCTTGAAGCCAACATTCCAGCTCAGACCCCTTGGCCGGTGGAGACACGGCTGTAAATTGAGAAACAGCTGTCACTCCACCCATCCCCTTCAGCGCCAAAGTCTCCTATGATCCAGGGCAGGGCGGTCTGACACAGGGAATTTCGGGGTGAATGAGCCCATTTCCCGGCACGGCTGATTGATAGCCAGCCACACGCAAGGCAGGCGGGTGTGTTCAGGAGGCCTTCGTGGTTCACTTCACCCAGGGGAGGGTTGTGGGGGGGCCCCCGTGGGCTCCCACGCGCTCAGCTCTTCCCCCACGGGCCCCCGACAGAGCCCAGGGACCGACCGGGTCAGGATTTCCTAACAGGAACCCCGCAAACCCAGGGCCTGGTTTTTTTTATGCGAGACTCCCAGAACATGGGAGGCCAAGTCAGACAGGCTCAGAAAAAGAAGGATCTCGTGGTTTCTTGTTTTTCTCTCTCATTTGGGAATGGTAGACTTCAAGTAAATGCAGTATGTTTAATCGATTGCATTCTATCTATCTACCCATCTATCCATCTATCATCTGTGTCATCTATGTATCTATCCATCTATGTACCTCTATCTATCTATCTATCTATCTATCTATCTATCTATCATCTATCTATCATGTATGTATCTACCTCTATCTATCCATCTATCTATCATCTATCTGTCATCTATGTATCTATCTATGTACCTCTATTTTTCTATCTATATCTATTAATCTATCATCTATCTGTCATATATGTATGTATGTATCTATCAATCTATCTATCTTCTATCTGTCATGTATGTATGTATGTATGTACATCTATCTATGTATCTATCTATCTATGTATCTATCCATCTATCTATCAGCTGTCTATCTGTCATCTATGTATCTATGTACCTCTATTTATTTATCTATCTATCTATCTATCTATCTATCTATCTATCTATCTATATCTATTAATCTATCATCTATCTGTCATGTATGTATGTATGTATATATGTATCTACCTCTCTATCTATCTATCTATCTATCTACCTACCTACCTACCTATCTCTGCCTGAGTTCTTTTCCCAGAATCAGAATCGAGGCAGGGGTGACTAGCTCACCCCTGACACACACACTCTGATTGTTTCGAGGATCCAGAGTTGGTATGCTGTGGTAACTGTCAGGAATCAACAGGTAGCCCTGCCCGGGCCGGCCCTCCTGAGCCAAAGAGCAGACGTTGAAATCCCTCAGCAGTTTTCAGTGTAGCGCGGTCAGTGTCTTCTGAGAAAGTCTCCCAGTGGGGCGCTTTTCGTCTTTTAGACTTTTCAGAGTAAGGATATCAAAATGGTAAAAATGGGCTGGGGATATGGCCTAGTGGCAAGAGTGCCTGCCTCGGATACATGAGGCCCTAGGTTCGATTCCCCAGCACCACATATACAGAAAATGGCCAGAAGTGGCGCTGTGGCTCAAGTGGCAGAGTGCTAGCCTTGAGCAAAAAGAAGCCAGGGACAGTGCTCAGGCCCTGAGTCCAAGGCCCACGACTGGCCAAAAAAAAAGGTAAAAATGTCTGGTGGGGGCGGGGGGGGGGGGAAACTCCAAATATCCTCCAATATCCCCCAACCAACTCTGAATTCTGAAATACTTCTAGCCCCGAGAATCCCAAACCCGATCACCCCATTTTCTACCAAGGAAACTCAGGAGATCTTACACAGCACCCAGAGCCTTGAGCTTAAGAATACCCTCATCCACAGATTTAAGTTTTATAAAGAACCAAATTCAAGTAAACGAGTTGTGTTTCCCCCACCCCCACCCCTCAATATTTGGGGGGAGGCAAAATTTACATTGCTCTCCGACAAGCAGAATTTCCGAAACTTACGACATCGCAGTGTTGAAAGGCTGAACGTTTATAAACATCCACATGTTAGGTGGAAAAAAAACCCAACACATCTTTTCCTCCATGATTCATTTCTCCTTTAAAAAAATAATAATAATAAAACTTTAGACAACTTCTGTCCTGTTTTATGCCATTGGGCACTCCTGAAGAGGCAAACTGTTGAAACAGTAAGAATAAAAACATGGCCCATTTATCAGTCTGAAATTTATGGACTTCCTTTGGCCTTAAGAACCCCATAAATTATGACAACAAAACCCCGCAAACCGAGCCAGCTCTCTTGTCCATCAACAGCTCGTGGAGAGTCAACTATTTCCAAGGCCCACGCAGTCCTACAAACGAATCCAGAGAGCATGTGCCAGTTTCAATGGTGAGAACCGGTTTGCCTTCACATGCGTTCTAGCTTGAGTCTGTGCCTTTTCCTTTTCAATCAGATTCCAAGAGAGGTGAATTCAGAAAACACACGACATTGAATGCCTGGGCCACTCCCTCCTTTAATGTACCCCAGGATTTAAAATGACGCCCAGGTATCTAGTTTACAAGGATTTATTTTTTTTCCCCAGTCCTATCATATTCTAAATTCTCCTCATCTCCATAACCTTTTCTGTAAGCCTGATGGAAAAAAACAGTCTTTGTGGAAGAAATGCAGAACCGTCTAAACCTTTCCTTGTTCTGGGGCCCGGCGGGGGGGTGGGGGTGGGAAGGAGGGGGGTGGTAGTTTTGTTGGCAGGCCTGGCTTGTAATTAGAAACAGCAGCAGTAGCTCGTGTCTGTAATCCCAGCTACCAAAGGGGCTGAGATCCGAGGATTGTGGTTCAAAGCCAGCCTTGGGCAGGAAAGCCATGAGACTCCAAGTAACTACCAAAGAGCCTGAAGTGGAGTTGTGGCTCACAATGGTAGTGCATTAGCCTTGAGCGAAAAAGCTCAGGGACAGCGCCCAGGCCCTGAGTTCAAGACCCAGGACTGTGTGTGTTGAGATGCCACTGAAAAAGCCATTCGTTATCATGTAATTAGCATCATAACAAGAAAGTAGTCTGCTGTAATGAGCTCTTACGACTCAAGGTCGTCACCCCCATTTGTGTGTGTGTTGGGGGGGGGTGTCCTGGGCTTGCACCTTGTAGGAGAAACAAAAAGAAACATCCTAGACGAGACCATGATGAATACACTGAGAATTCTTACCAGCTTATGGCTCTTTCTTTCTTTCTTCCTTTCTTTCACTATTGTCTTTAAGTAGTTGTACAGAGGAGCTGCCACTGAACAAAGCACAAGGCTTCTTGACCTAGGTCTCCCCTTTCCACAGTCTCCCCCCTTCCTCCCCCCACCCCACTCCTGCCCTTGTTCTTCTTCATTTTGTGGGGACCCACCCTGGATTCTCCGTTTCGAGTCCCTTCCTTCCTGGTGTTTTATTCTGTTGAACGTTGACTCTGCCTCTCTAAGGAATGGCACATTGGAGTTCTCCCTTGCATTTACCATATTTCGGGGAACACATTTGCACACACTTGCACACCACCCCCACGTGGCGTTGACTTATGAGTTTGTCAGCCCAATCCAGCTCCCACCTAGGAGGGAAACCATGCGTCGTAACTGGAGAAGAAGAAAAGACAAACAAAGAAAGAGGAAGATAGATTTCCATGCGACCTGGAAGAACCTTAGGGTTCACACTCAGTCACGCCTCGTGTTTCCTAAGCACACGAACCTCCTGGCTTCCATGTGGAGGAAAACGCAGAGTGGAGCCCACATTTTTTAAGGGGTGATAAGAAAGAGTGGGCTGCCCAGATTGCGTGCATTATTCATTGGGAAAGAGAAAGGGTGGGTTTGGTGGTGGTGTTGTTTTGGGGAGAGTGGGGGGGTGGTTCCCCCCCCCCTTCCTTCACTCCATTGCAAGATGTTCTTTGGAACCAAATCACTGCAAGAACCAAACTCCTACTCAGGGCGCAAAGCCAGAAGCCCTGCGGTGGTTTCCGAGGGCTGCCGGGCTGGGCCTGCGCCCCATCAGATAGCGGGAGAACCTGATTCATGATGGCCCCAACCCCAAGAAACACACAGACGGGGTAACGCCGAGACGGCCGGGGGGCTCTGACACTCAGCCACAGCTCCACGCTGCCTCTCGTTCTTTTGGGGTGATTCCACCGAGGTGAGGGTCTCACGACGCTCCTGTGGTGGACTTGATCTCAACCTCCTCTTCCTGCTCCTCCTCATCTTCCTCCTCCTCCTCGTCTTCCTCCTCCTCTTCTTCTTCCTCTTCCTCCTCCTCTTCATCCTCCTCCTCTTCATCTCCTCCTCCTCTTCATCCTCCTCCTCCTCCTCTTCCTCCTCCTCCTCCTCTTCCTCCTCCTTCTCCTCCTCTTCCTCCTCCTCCCCTCCTCTTCTTCCTCCTCCTCCTTCTCTTCTTCCTCCTCCTCCTCTCCTCCTCCTCCTTCTCCTCCTTCTTCTCTTCCTCCTCCTCCTCTTTCTCCTCCTCCTCCTCTTCATCCTCCTCTTCATCCTCCTCCTCCTCTTCCTCTTCCTCCTCCTTCTCCTCCTGTTCCTCCTCCTCCTCCTCTTCCTCCTCCTTCTCTTGTTCCTCTTCCTCCGCCTCCTCCTCTTCCTCCTCCTCCTCTTTCTCCTCCTCCTCTTCCTCCCCCCCTCCTCCTCTTCTTCCTCCCCCTCCTCCTCCTCTTCTTCCTCCCCCTCCTCCTCCTCTTCTTCCTCCCCCTCCTCTTCCTCTTCTTCCTCCCCCTCCTCCTCCTCTTCTTCCTCCCCCTCCTCCTCTTCTTCTTCCTCCCCCTCCTCCTCCTCTTCTTCTCCCCCTCCTCCTCCTCTTCTTCCTCCCCCCCTCCTCTTCTTCCTCCTCCTCTTCTTCTTCTTCTTCCTCCTCCTCCTCCTCCTCTTCTCCTCTCTTTCCTCTCCCCTTTCTTTCTTCCTCCTCCACTCCTCTTCCTCTGTATTCTCCCCCTCCTCCTCTTCTCCTTCTCCTGTCCCTAGCTTCTGTCCCCCCTCTTTTCATTTCCACCGAACCCTCTTTTCTTCAGTGGCCTCAATCAAGAAAGGCGACGCTGTGTTCATAATGATCAACAATGCCATGCGTGCTAAACAGAAAGAGAAAGGACAGCCTTTCTCTCCAGAATAATGGTGCATAAAATAACCAACACCCCCCCCGCAACAGATCAAGGTTTAAAAAAAATAAAGATTTCTCCTGCCAAGAGGAGGAGGAGGACAAGGTACAGGTGTGAACTGGAGTGTTGACAGTACGCCTCGGGCTCTAGAAGCTTCTCCCAGGGCTGGTGTTGTTTCCTTGTGTGGACTCTGAGCTGGTGTGCAAGGACCTGGCCGTGCATTTCACTGGGGCTTTACATGTGGGCACCATCTCCACCCTGAGGCCCTGGGAGATAAGAAGCTGGCCGTGTGTGTGTGTGTGTGTGTGTGTGTGTGTGTGTGTGTGAGCTCAGCTGGGGGGGGGCATCACTGGAATCCATGTGAATTCTATGCAGTAATTTCTGGTCCGGAGGTGGGGAGGGGACTGGTGCGTTAAAAACATGTGAGGAAATGCCATCCAGGGGCTGGAAGGTGGCCTAGTGGTAGAGTGCTCGCCTAGCATGCAGGAAGCCCTGGGTTCGATTCCTCAGCACCACAGACACAGAAAAAGCGGAAGTGGCGCTGTGGCTCAAGTGGCAGAGTGCTAGCCTTGAGCGAAAAGAAGCCAGGGACAGTGCTCAGGCCCTGAGTTCAAGCCCCAGACCAGCTGGACAGGGCTGACCCAGGTTTCTTAGTCCTGAACATTCTGTGCCTGTGACCTAGCATAGAGTTTTCTAGACTCTGCTGCCCATTGTAGTTTTTAAATTGTTTAAATTGTGATGGTAAAGGTGATGGACAGAGGGGCGACGGTTCCCTAAGTCAAGTCATGAGCGCATTTCTTTTTGGACCGTGTCCCCCTTCCCTCGCTCTCTCCCAGTTTTCCCCTCCCGTCCCCACCCACAAGTTGTCGAGTTCATTTTCCACATCGTGTCCAGGGAGGACCACGGCTGCCTTGGTTCGCCCTCTGTCCCCCATTTCTGTGCCTCCCCCCTCACCCTCCCAAAGGCAGGGGGGGGACCCTCTTGATTCCATTTCCTGGAGTTCATTTGGATCAATGTGATTCTCTACAATGAGAGGCCCTTGCATTTGTTCTAGTTCAGTTGCACCCCAAGTCCCTTCCATCTTTGCTGGGTCACGGGGTGGGGATGGTTAGAATCTTCCCCTGTCACCCCCTTATTTCCTCCTGGACCTCCGTTTGAATGGTGCTCACCAGACCTTTCTCCCCACATCCCCTTGCGAATAGTCATTGACTCTTTTCCCCTCACCCTTCTGGGTAGTGCGGGAGGCTCTTCCACACACAGTGTGTGTGAGAAGCGGGTGTGCCAGGCTTGTGCAAAAAAAAAACAAACCTGGACAGAATTCCCCTTCCTGATGGCTGCCGAATTGGGGGGCCGAGGGGGTGGGGTGGGGGAGTGTGTCTGGAATCCAATCCGGGACTGAGGTCTCCATGGAGACGCCCGGAAGATTGACTTTCCTTTTCTTTTTCTTTTTCTGGGAATATGATCAAGTTGAGAGAGAGAGGGAGGGTGAAGTTCAAGGCTGGCCCAGGGAAAGAATTTGCCCCCCCCCCACAAAAAAAATCCCCTCTCAAAAACAAGCCAATCATAGCAGGGTACCACAGGGCAAATGCCTGTCATCCCAGCTACTCAGGAGGTGAGGCTCCTGGTTCAAAGCCAGCCCCGGCAGGGAAAACGGCCCAAGTTCAAGCCCCATCTTGGCTTGGCTGCGATCCCTAAGCGCCTTTTCACTCAAGGCTGGCGCTCGACCGCTTGAGTCACGGCCCCACTTCCGGCTTTGAGAAGACTCTGTCTGACTTTCCCGCCTGGGGCTGGCTTTGAACCCCTGATCCTCAGATCTCAGCCTCCTCAGAAGCCGAGAGGACAGATTTCTTGGAGCCTTTTTCTCTAAAGGACCAGCAGGCAACTCCCACAACTGAACACCATGTTGTGCAGAATGCAGTTTTGTCACGCTTGGGGTGAGGTCCTACCCGGACAAGGCAGTGGAGTTCTGGGCTGAATTCATTTGTTCAGGAGTACTACAGGCCTTATCTCTACTCTCAGCCAAGCCTGGCCTCCCTCCCCCTCCGGGAAGACAAAGGACTGGAGCTTTGTTCTGCCCCTCTGCCCCGGGCAGTGTTTCAGTGTGGCTGATCAAAGAGATGATCAAAGAAGAATGATTGAAAAGATCTGTGAGTTAGAGATGCAAGGCCTTTCTCCCAAGTGTCAGTGCTGTTCCAGGAGCTGGGGATAGATGGTCCCTTCCTTCCTTCCTTCCTTCCTTCCTTCCTTCCTGAAAGGATATGACCTTAATCTCATCACACATTGGATTTGACCTTGAGGAAAGTCATGACTGAGCTATCCTTCAGAGTTAGGCATGCTCTGTCTATCTAGGAATCCAACCATATTCTTCCCTTATTTACCCTGGTGAGGGGATGCCACCAGGGTCTTTATATCTTTGATAGATGTCTATTTCCTGATGATGCAGGGGAGAATACTATGCAGCCTTGAAAAAGCATACTGAAGGCTGACCTTCATGCAGCTCCTGGAGGTTAAACCAGTGAAAGTCATCCGTTGCAGAGAGACTCGGTGTGAGTCCCAGAGCTTCAACTCAGGGCTTAATCTCTCTCACTCCTTTTCCTTTGGTGCTCCACCACTTGAACCACGCCACCCCCTCAACATTTTGCTGCTGCCTGATTGGGAGATAAGACAGTCTCTTGGGCTTTCCTGTCCCCGCCGGGCGGGGCTGGCTTTGAACCATGATCTTCTGGTTCTCAGGTCTCCTGAGCCGCTGGGATTCTAGGAGTGAGCTACTGCATTTCCCATCTCTCCTGGGTGGAAAATTAAACATGGCTGCCAGGTCTGGCGCTGTCTTGTCTCCCGTCTGGCTGAGCGTTTCTTCCGAGATCCCCGCACCTGTCAGTCATTTCTTTCTCATTTCCTTTTTAATTTCCTCTGTGGACAACCACCACAACAAGAAATTCTCTAAAAATCAATTGCCTAAACACGAGAATTAAATACATATTTCTCTCTCTCTCTCTCTCTCTCTCTCTCTCTCTCTCTCTCCCTCTCCCCCCCCCACCAGCACGGGGCCCATCAGTCAGCCACACATTGTAGAATCACTGTGAGAACTAAGTGAGCCACTGTTCCAGAATAACACATTGCCTTAAGATACCCTTAAGATACCTGGGGGAGATGGCTTGGTGGAAGAGCGCTAGCCTAGCATGCATGAGGCCCTGGGTTCGATTCCTCAGCACCACAGACACAGAAAAAAGCCAGACGTGGCGCTGTGGCTCAAGTGCCAGCCTTGAGCAGAAAGAAGCTCAGGGACACGGAGGCATTAGGCAGGGTGGATTGCGTCCCCTCCACCATCCTTACCATCTTCATCACCCCATCCTCCTCCTCCTCTTCACCATCCTCACCACGTCCACATCACCATCTATATGGTCATCATTTGGTGAGGTCCCCTCGTGTCCCGGGAGAGCCTCCCCGGGCGGCGGGGATGGTGTTTTCTGGAAGCTCGCTGTATTA
>NC_063187.1:4349250-4366421 GCF_023159225.1 Perognathus longimembris pacificus
TTTTTGCTCAAGGTTAGGACTCTACCCCTTGAGCCACAGCGCCACTTCCAGCTTTTTCCTAAGGGAAGATTTTAAAACCCAGTTTTCCAGCCCTGTTTTCACCCTCACACAATCACGTTTCTCCCGACCTGGGCAAGCAAAGAATTCTGAGCACCAAAGCAGGCAGGCAGAGGGACCCAGCAGGGCCTAGAATGCCTGTCAGTCATCACATTCCATGAGAGACATCCAGAAACATCCAGATGGAGGGGGGCACTTCCACAATTCTCTCTACTGCTGGACCCAACTGGGAAAAACCACGGGTAAGAATCTGGCTGTAAACACATATTCTGGGGTTTGGATGGAAATGCTTTGGGGACGTGATTTGCTATACATGTCAAAAGTTATAAAAACTCTTCTTAATGTGTGTGTGTGTCTGTCTGTCTGTCTGTCTGTCTGTCTCCGGTACAAGAACTGGAAATCAGCGCCCCGGGGCTGTTGCTTATCTTCTTTTCTCAAAGCTGGCATTTTACCACTCAGGACCCAGCCCCGCTTCGGTTAACGCCTATGAATTGTGTGGGTTTGGTTTGGTTTGGTTTTTCCGAGCTATTCACCCTAAGGAAGCAATGGAGAGGTAGGTTGATGGTTTCCCTCCTCCGTTTCAGAAAGCTACCTGGGACTGATCATGATTGTACTTCCTTGGATCAAACTTTTAATTTCTCCTGGTTCTATACTTCTACTATCCATCAGAGCAACGTTCCTTATAACTTTCTCCTGGAACCGCCCACCCCCCTCCTTTAATACACTCAATATTCATTTTTCTTTTTAATATTCCTTTTTTTTTAAATATCCTCATCATTGTCACAGGAGCGGGTGAACACAGTTTGAGAACTAAACTAGAGGTATTGTGAGTCCAACCAGAGATAAGATACGCAGTGTTGTAGTTGCTCCCATGAAAACAAAAAGATCCCATTTAAGAGCCAAGGGGCATTTGATGACGAAAGAATCTCTTAATCCACAAGGACAGAAGCCTATTTTACACAGCATAATTAGAATAAATAGGGCTGGGGATATGGCCTAGTGACAAGAGTGCCTGCCTCATATACATGAGGCCCTAGGTTCGATTCCCCCAGCACCACATATACAGAAAATGGCCAGAAGGGGTGCTGTGGCTCAAGTGGCAGAGTGCTAGCCTTGAGCGGGAAGAAGCCAGGGACAGTGCTCAGGCCCCGAGTCCAAGCCCCAGGACTGGCCAAAAAAAAAAAAAAGAATAAATAATCATATTAGAATAAAAATTTGAATTGAGGTGCAAATATTATACGAGATTAATAAAGTGTGATATATGTATGAGTATATCATGTATAGATGGATGGATGGATGGATAGATATACAGATGGACAGACAGATGGACAGATAGGCAGGCCCTCTTTAAATCTTATTGCAGGGGTCAAGATAGTTTAAAAACTATCCTGAAAAATTGTTATTTGGAACGATGACAAACCAACCTATCTTCACTCTGTGCTGCAAAACCCCCTTATCTCACAACACGACATCGGTCCGTCATGTAATGTCACTCAATAAACCTTACGTTCCAGCGGCAGTCACCAACTTGACGGCCTTGCTACTGTCGCTTGTACACTCGTGAACCCTCACTGTTGACGTCATCACCACACAGCCAAAGAGGAATCCAGTGACCCTCCACTCCAGGATCATCCCTGTTTCCATCTCACGCTTCTCCTAAGGCTGTACGCAGGCGGAGGTATCAGCACAATCGCGTTTGCTTTGCTTGTAACTTAAAAAAAAAAAAAAAAAAAGTATGGTGATGGTGAAGGTGATGGACAGAGGGGTGACAGTTCCAGAAGTCAGGTCATGAGCCCATTTCTTTTTGGACCCTGTCCCCCTCCCCCTTCCCTCGCTCTCTCCCAGTTTTCCCCTCCCGTCCCCATCCAGGGTTCATTTTCCGCATCCGTGCCTTTGTTTACCCTCTGCCCCTCTGTTACGATGCCCCCCGCCCCCTCCCAAAGACAGGGAAACCAACAAACATGACACAGAGAGAAAAGGAAAAAATGGCAATAAGGCTGGCGGGGGGGGGGGGGGCGGGAACCACTCATTTCCATGTCCTGAAGTTCATGTGGATAAATATGATTTCATATGATGAGAAGCACAAAGGCCTGGCCCCTTTGTCCCCCTCCCCTAAGATGCCTGGAGCCCTGTATCATTTATTCTCTCCTGGTGTACTTTTATTTGATTGATTGATTGATTGAATGAATGAATGAATGAGCAACTAGGCACCTGTTTCAGGGACAGGATCCTCCAATTCTGAGCCCAGCTCAGCCAAAGGCTCAAAAAGAAATCCCAGGGCCACCATCGCCCCCTGCTGGCGACCACTTCCCCAATCCAGCAGGGCTCTCCCCCCGCACCCAGGCCCCCTCCAACACTACTGAACAAAAGCCCTTTCCAGAACAGCCCCAGATCTGTGCAGAAGTGCACAGTAAAACCTCCCTACCTCCATTCCCCACCGCCAAAGAAAACGTGTATATACTTCCACCAGGTGGGAAGCACCGTCATACAATTCCTCCAGTTCTGTGAAAGTCCAGATCTGCCAGGCAGATCCCAGAAGGGAGGCGCAAGGGAGAGGGTGTTAAATGCCACTTCGCCAGCTGCTGGTGCCACCATTCCGGGGGTCACCACATCCTGATGGGAGACAGGATCACCACTGATTCTCAGCAGGAGAACAGCTGTGTCTGTCCAGCATCTGCTCCTTTAACGACCGGACGTGGATTCATCGAAGCCCAAACGTCGGAGGAGTCCGTGTCGTGGGATCCATGAGCGGTTGGGGAAATGAAGTCACAGCGGAAAAGGAGGACGCTTCGACCTGGGTTGTGTTTCGTAGGAAAAGTCTTATTACTTCTGGAAACAGATCGGGTTTATGTACTCGTTAAACAGATGCTTGGTAAACAGGACACACTCTCCTAGTGAGAATTTCCCACCATTCCTGGACAACCGTGGCTCACACCTGTCATCCTAGTGACTCAGGAGGCTGAGATCTGAGGGTCATGGTTCAAACCCAGCCCGCGCAGGAAAGTCCCTGAGATGCTTATCTCCAATAAACTACCAAAAGTCGGAAGTGGTGCTGTGGCGCAAGTGGTAGAGCGCCAGCCTTGAGCAGAAGAGCTCAGGGACAGTGTCCAGGCCCTGAGTTCAAGCCTCAGGGCACACACACACACACACCCCAAAGAGCAAAACAAACAAAAACCCAGAGCTTAAAATGTATCTCAAGTGGTAGAGCATCAACCTGGGGAGATTAAGGCCCGAGGTTCAATCTTAGAATGGTCAAAGGGAGAGAGAAGGCCCCACCACGAAACCATCTAATGCTCTACCACTTGAGCCACAGCGCCACCTCCGGGTTTCCGGTGGTTCACTGGAGATCAGAGTCTCACTGACTTTCCTGTCTGGGCTGGCTTTGAACCTGTGATCGTCAGATCTCAGCCTCCCGAGTAGCTGGGATGACAGGCGGGAGCCACCAGCCCCCGGCTTGTTCGGGACTTTTTAATGACCATGCTCCGTTCTCTTTTTCAGAGCTTACCCTTGCCACATGGCGCACAGTGACTTCCTGTACCCAGATAACCCCAGGAGGCGACAGGAAGTCAACCATCTCCACCAGCAGCTCCTTGGCTGCCTATTGGACAGCTTCGAGGCCACCAATGAGCTGATCGGGGTCCTCAACACACACCTGGGGTGCAGGCTGGACTCCATCGAGATGAGAAGGCACGGGACCATCAAAGACAACTGCGACGTCCTCATCAGGGGCGTGAGGGAAATCCAGAGGGAGCTGCAGAAGGTGGATGAGGCCTTACGGGCCAAGCTGGAGCCCACCCTCTACAGGAAGCTGCGGACGTGAAGGAGAAGGAGACGGAGAAGGTCGCCATCGTGCAGAAGGTGATCTCGGTCATCCTGGGGGAAGCCACTTCCGTAGCCAGCGCCGTGGCCGTGAGACTGGTGGGCTCAGAGGCCACCACGGGCCTGCTCCACAAGCTGGTAGCCGTGCTGGGTCACATCGGTGCCTCCCTCCTGGGCAGCGTCGGGGTGGCCGTCCTGGGCCTTGGCCTCGATCTCCTGTTCCGGGCCATCCTGGGAGCGGTGGAGAAGAGCCAGCTGCAGGCAGCCATCAAGAGTTACGAGGCACATCTGGTGGAGTTCAGATCCGCCTCCCGGAAATACCACCAGGCCATTTTGGAGGTCACCGACATGGTGAGACGCCAGAAGAAATGAGACGCTACCAGAAAGGCCTCTTTTTTTTGGGGGGGGGGGGTTGGGGGAGTGCAAAATTGCCAGTAGGGACTTAGCATAGAGATCGATTGCTTTGGAATGGAAGAGACTCTGTGCACAGGACTCTGGAGTGTCGAATCCGCCACGAATGCCTGAGTCTGTTCACGATCAACCCACAGAGGTGAACTACTATTTACCGGGGACTTTCGTACCCAGATTCGTGAGAGCAACAGAGGTGAGAGGAAGGGTAGCTTTTTCCTTGACTAATATTCCAGTGAAAATCTGTTAACATTTCCCTAAAATGCAGATACGTGTTTCTGGTTTTGTTTCTAACCATCCGCCCCAGGCGTCCTTGTACCGAGAGGAGATATGGTTAGCAACTTCTAGAGAGATCCAAAGAGGGAGTCTTCAAATAGAACCAGTATTTCAAATAGAAATGGTAATGCTCTTCTATCTCCACTACTATGATTATTATTTAAGCATACTGTTGATCCTTCGATTAAATGCGGTTTTGTGCAAACTCCAGAGATTGGGAAAGGTTGTAATAATTTGCTTTGATAATAAAAGGGGACCCAATCTGGGCACCGGTGGCTCACGCCTATAATCCTAGCTAGCTACACAGGACATTGAGATCTGAAGAATCATGGTTCAAAGCCACCCCAGGCAGGAGAGCCCAAGAGACTCTTATCTCCAATAAACCATTCAGAAAAAGCCACAAGTGGAGCTGTGGCTCAAGTGGTAAAGCACTAGTCTTGAGCACAAAGAGGCTCAGGGACGCCACTCAGGCCCTGAGTTCAAACCCCAGGAGTGGCAAAAAATGAATGAATGAATAGGGAAGACAATGGATTTGTGAACTTTTCATTACATTATGCCACCCGGATTGAGTTTAATTTTAAGGATAAAGCAAAAATGATGTTTTTGAAAAAAGTTTCTCTCGGTATTAAATGGGATGCAATCAGCATTGATCAGCTATGACGATAAAGTCTCACTCCAGTGATAGAATTCTGTAGAACGTTTTATTTTTTAATATAATTTTATTGTTATTATTAAGGTGTGGTATAGGGAGGTGAATATTTCGTAAGGCAAGGAACAAGTACACTTCACCACTTCCAGTTTCTCCCTCCCATCTCTGCCCACAAGTTGCATAGTTCATTTTTCTGTGGAACATTAAAAAAAAAAAAAACACTCCAGCTACACACACATTGCGAATACAGAAGAATTTGTCTTTTAAAGGCAAGTCATGATTTACTAGGGGGATAAGTTTCCTGAGGAAAAGCGAAGCAATCAGACCCCACTTTCAACACAAGCAGTAAAAAGAAAGCTGCCTTTGATGCGGAAATAAGTCGTCGGTGTGTTCCATTATTTCCTCCACTTTAGAAAAGGCCGTAAGGCTTTACAAAACTCCTTTATGCTTCAGTGCCATTTCTGTAGCTGCGAGACTGTGTTTGCCTGCAACCACCAACTCCTCCGCACATTCCTTTAGGAATTAGAATGCCCTGACATGTTTAAAAAACAACAACAACAAAAAGGCTGGAAGAGCTCACATCTTTAAACTAGCTAGGATAAAAGTTCTAGGAGACCTTTCTATTTTATTTTATTTTTTGGCAATACTGGGGTTTCAATTCAGGACCTTGTGTTTCCTTAGGCTGGTTCTCTACCACCTGAACCACACCGCCAGCCTTCCTTTTGCTGGTTGAGACAGGATTTTTCCAGAGTTTTCTGTCTGAACTGGCCTGGGCATTAACGAGAGAGGTTCAGATCTCAGCTTCCTGAGTAGCAAGGAAAGCAAGGGTGTGATGTGGGCGCTCAGTCCGATGAAAACTTGCAAACAGCTGGATGAAAGGTTGGTTTTTCAACCGCACTCTCCATTTCCTTTTCCCTCCTGTCACTGCTTTTATAGATTTGTTGCCAGGTAACGTGTTTTAGCTCCCTTCGCAACCTGAGTTTCTTTTCTGTGACCTGGTTTCTAACCCTGAACCCTCAGAGCTTGTTCCTGCCACTCAAATTCAACCAGACATCCACGCAAGGATTTACTAAGATTTCCAGCCAGGGGTTTCACCCCTGTAGAGTCCCAGCATTCAGAAAGCAAAGAAGATCGGGAAGTTCCAGGCCAGCCTGGGCTACATAGGGAGACCCGAAAACAACAACAACAACAAAAAACCAATGTATGAAAACGAAAATAAATTCAGAAAGCAAAGGTCAGTGGCAGGGCGGGTCTGATCCCGTTCAGGGCACATTAAAATATTCTGCAGAAAAGCAACTGTGCAGTAAGGGTTCATCCGATAGTCACTTCTCTATAAGGAATTCTCAGAGGAAGATCAGACCTAGCCACACCTGTCCTCCAAGGTCAGATTTATTATTTTTTTGTTTAAGCAATACCTACAAAACCATTTGGTGAAAACTGTACAACTCATTGGGGGGAGAGGGAAAGGGGGGAGGGGGGAGGCAGGTGGAAAATGAGGGAGGAGGTTAACAAGTTGAACAAGAAATCCCTTACATCTGAAGCTGTAACCCCCTCTGTACTTCACTTTGACCATAAAGGGGAAGGGGGAGGGGGGAATCCTTTTTACCTAGCCAGAATAAAGAGAGCAACCTAAGTAAATAAATAAAAATGAATGAATGAATGAATGGAAAACTCCCATTACAGACTCACACCTGTCATCCTAGCTACTCAAGAGGAGGCTGAGATCTGAGAGGATCAAAGTTCAAGGCCAGCCCGGGGCTGGGGAAGCCCGGGAGACACTTATCTCCAATCAATCAGCAAAAAAAAAAAAAAATAATAATAATAATAATAAAAAAGCTAGGAGTGGAGCTGTGGCTCAAGGGGTAGAGCGCCTGCATTGAGTGAAAAAAAGCCTAGGGACTTCATCTAGGGCCTTGAGTTCAAGCCAGGGCCAGCCCAAAAAGAAAAAAAAATAAAGAAAGAGAAGAAAAGTAAATAAATAAGTAAATAAATAAAGCCCTCCCGGCTCGCTTTGCAAACGTCCCGGGCGCTGGACACTGCAAACCCCGGCTAGAAAGTCTCTGGTCCCAAAGGCAAATCCATCAGCCAATCAGATACCGGTGTTTTTTCCCTTTCCTTACTCCAATTGGACGGCAGCGTGTCAGTCAACGCGGACGAAGGCGGGCTCACGGCTTCCATCCGACCAATTGGAGCCCGTCTGAGAACGGAAGCCCCTCTGGCCCCGGAACCGTTGGCTCCTCTCTATGGTCCCGGCACCTAGCAACGCCGCGAGGTCGTCCGGCCCCCGGGGCCGGAAGTGACGTCGGGCTGGCGGAGGGGCGCGAGGTTTCAAGATGGCGGTGGCCAGGCGCCTATCCGGGCGGCGGAGGTGAAGGCCCCGACCAAGTGGGAGGCTGCCGGGGGGAGTCGCGTAGCCGTTTTCCGGCGCCCCGGAGCCCCGCGCGGGTGAGTGTGCGGGGGACTCTGCGCCGCTTTCCCGCTCTCCCCGGAGCCCCTCGCCGGCCTCTCCCGCCGGGGGGCCTCGGGGAACGGCTGCGGGGGGCCCGGCCCGCCCCGGCTGGCGGGGCGGCGGGGGAGGGGGTGGGGTGGGGATGGGGGGGCGGAGTGCACCCGGCGCGGCGGGGTCGCTCGGCGGCCCGGGACCCGGCCCGGCCGCGCACGGAGGCTCGAGTCGGTGCCAACCGTCGCCGCGGTCCCGGCGGTTGCGGCCTGCGCCCTCGGTGCCCCGACCTGGCCTGTGTGGAAACTTCTAGAAGTTTAGGGCTCTCTCCCCACCCCACCCCCCGCAACACGCCCCCTCCCCCCCCATCCATGGAAACTTATGGACGTTGGCCTCCCTTCCCAGGTCCATGGAAATTTCTAGAAACTTAGGGCTTTTTCTCCCACCCCACCTCACACCCCAACCATGTCCATGGAAACCTCTGGACGTTTAGGGTCTCCCCTGGTCCGTGGAAACCTGTAGATGGTTAGGACTCCCCCCACCCCCACCCCATAGAAATTTAGGGATTTCCCCACCTTTTGTGTCTACAGAAGCTTCTGGAGATTTAGGTCTCGAGAGCATCCCCCACCCCCAGGTCCATGGAAACTTAGTGGGGTTTAGGGGCTATGCCCGTCTCTGACGGATTGACTGGAAGTCACGGCCTAGATGGCGGAGAAAGGCCCTGGGAGGTGGTGGGGAAGGAAGGTGTTACTAATCTCGGATCCCGAATCCCTTTTCATTCATTCTTCTTTCACTGGATATGTAGTGAAGGGAGGAGGTAGAAGAGGCTTGTTGTGCCTCTTGTACTCATGGTCTGTGTCACAGAATATGTTCTGGTCGATGGGGGGTGGGAGGAGAGAAACCGGTGTGATGACACTCCCCTACACTTGCTAGGCGGGCACTCTGTCTGATTTTTTTTTTTTTTTCTGTTAACTGTCATTTACCCCCTAAGTCATAGGAGAGAGGGGTAGGTTGGTTGGTGGGCCGTAGCCATGGAGACAGCGGTGTGCAGACACGTCACCCTTCTAAAGAGCAATGGACATCTCAACTGTGGTCAGTCGAGCGGAGTTTGTTGTTGTTGCACCGGTGTTCAAGCCCACATTAAAGGTCTCACAGAGAGAAGAAGAAACGTTACAAGTATTAGAGGGGATATAAGCTGCTTCTTTGTCTTCCACAGGTTTCTGCCCATTTCTTTTTCCTCTTTAAGTAGTAAAGTGAACTCCCCAGCTTGTCACCATGGGACGAAGATCAACCTCCTCCACCAAGAGTGGGAAGTTCATGAACCCCACAGACCAAGCCCGTAAGTAGCCAGGGCTGGGGGGAATCCCCCTTGACCCGTTTTTGCTGTGGCTGATTCACCAGTGGGAGTAGCAGGGGATGCAAAGTTAAGTGCTCTGGGCGCGAGATGGCAGCTTGAGGGGCTGGGAATGTGGCCCAGTGGTACAGTGGGTTCCATTCCCCAGCACCACATACACAGAAAAGGCCAGAAGTGGCGCTGTGACTCAAGTGGCAGAGTGCTACCCTTGAGCAAAAAGAAACCAAGGACAGTGCTCAGGCCCTGAGTCCAAGCCCCAGGACTGGGAAAAAAAAAAATGATGACAGCTTGAAATGTGCAAATAAGTTAGTGCCTGTTTTCCCTATATACAGAGTGGGATTGGTTTAAAGGGTGTGTGTGTGTGTGTTTAGGGTGTTGAACAGATTCATTTTTGCAGGCTCTTAGTATTTATGGTGTCTTTTTCATAAAGATCGGTAGCTTGTCTTCTAGAACACAGAAGACATGAAGGCCTTGGCCTTTGGGTTGAAATGACCAGAGGCTGCTGTGAGACAGCTAGCCCGCAGTGCCTGGCATCATTTCAGCAATAACGATGTGTCTGTGAGGGAGGAAGTGGGCATGCTGAAGGTTTGAACCTTGTATTGCCTCTCGCTCTCTCCCTTTGCAGGAAAGGAAGCCCGGAAAAGAGAATTAAAGAAGGTAAGGCCTCAGAACCCTGCAGGGCACGTGGGTGTATCTTCTTGTTTGGAATTGGTAGTTTTCCAAGTAACATGGCCAATTACTTGCCAGAAAACTTGCTTTCTGCGCCTCTTAAAGCTCTTAACCCAGCCAGCATTTCCTACACTTATACACTGAACTGTTACCTAGTTCATCATGGGTACAAGGATGTTTTTATTTCTCCCTTTTCTTGTTTATCAAACGTCACTGCCTTGCTAAAAGTTCACTCGCTGTTATGTGACCACAAATATGCTACATATCTTCTCTGTTTTTCTGACTCGATACTGAATTTGAAAAAAAAAAAAAAACCTTTCCAATATCATGGTTTAACACATGAGGCAACTTAAATATTTAGCAGTTTTCCACTGTGTTTGTTTCATTGCTTAGCATCAAGTTGTACAAAATCTCTTTTTTTGGCCAGTCCTGGGCCTTGGACTCAGGGCCTGAGCACTGTCCCTGGCTTCTTCCCGCTCAAGGCTAGCACTCCGCCACTTGAGCCACAGCGCCGCTTCTGGCCGTTTTCTGTATATGTGGTGCTGGGGAATCGAACCTAGGGCCTCGTGTATCCGAGGCAGGCACTCTTGCCACTAGGCTATATCCCCAGCCCACAAAAATCTCTTTTTATTCCAACATAAAATTTTAAATGTAGCTGCGACTTTTTATGTTTTCCTCTTCAGTAACTGGGTAAAGTCTCACAATGTTGAATGAAATACCAAAGAAACCATGTTGGTTTTACTAAAGTCTTAAGCAATTTTGAGAACAACAACAAAAAATGAGGGGCTGGGAATATGGCCTCGTGGTAGAGTGCTTGCCTTGTATGCATGAAGCCCTGGGTTCGATTCCTCGGCACCACTATATGGAAAAAGCCAGAAGGGGAGCTGTGGTTCAAGTGGCAGAGTGCTAGCCTTGAGCAAAAAGAAGCCAGGGACAGTGCTCAGGCCCTGAGCTCAAGGCCCAGGACTGTCAAAAAAAAAAAAGAGCTGTTTGTGTTGCTTGAAAGAAGTCATCAGAAACCAAGGGGAGACCCAGATGTCTGTTGGAGGGAATCGTGCACTTCCATCTTATATCTTGCTGTCTTTTTTCAAAGAACAAAAAGCAGCGCATGATGGTGCGGGCTGCGGTCCTGAAGATGAAGGACCCCAAGCAGATCATCCGCGACATGGAGAAGTTGGACGAAATGGGTGAGTGCTCAGGCGAAGGCCGGATCCCCCAGCAGCCCAGATAGCCCCAGTACGAGGAGACCTGGGAAGCCTCTGGAAGACATCAGACAGAGATGTCATCCCTCAGCTAGCACCGAGTCACGTCCTGACACTCACCCCGCAGCCCTTAATTGTGCCTTCGCTGCACAGAACTAAGGAACATCGCAGCCTAGGCAGGCATCTTCCTGGGATAGGACACTCCCGGCAAGCCAAAGCCTGTTTTAAGTATTGTGTATCCCGTAGTTTATGGACGACTGTGCAAAGGTGAAAAGTACAGTGGTCCTGGACATGTGTGGGTACTTGCACGCTTTATGCTAAGTGCTTCACATACAGCCTCACGTCGCTGGAAAGTCAGAGGGTCTCAGACTGGAACTGTTATCTAAATGGTTGGAAAATCAACTGCCACCAGAAATTTTATCTCCACCAACAGATACTTTTATCTTTTTGGGTGCTGGTCCTGGGGCTTGAACTCAGGGCCTGGACACTGTCCCTGAGCTTCTTTTGCTCAATGCCACAGCTCCATTGCAGCTTTTGGGGTAGTTGTTATTGTTGTTGTTTGCCAGTCGTGGGCCTTGAACTCAGGGCCTGGGCACTGTCCCTAAGCCTTTGCTCAAGGCAGCACTCTGCCATTTGAACCACAGCGCCACTTCTGGCTTTTTCTATGTACGTGGTACTGAGGAATTGAACCCAGGGCTAGGCATGCTAGGCAAGCACTCTACCACAAAGCCACCTTCCCATTCCTTTTGGAGTAGATGATTGGAGGTAAGAGATTCATGGACTTTAACTGCCCAGGCTGGCCTGGAACCCTGATCCTCCGATCTCATCCTCCTGAGTAGCTGGGATTACAGGCATAAGCCACCAGTGTCCAGCTAACAAATACCCTTAATTAAATGTACAGAACCTAAGGGCTTTATGTCCTTTTGTAAAGTAGAATTTTCAACATGAAAAAAAAAAAAGCTAACTTCCATGTGTTTTTTTAATCTGTCAAGTTTCCGCCATCTCTCTTCCAGCATGTCACTTTTTTCTGTTGAGTTTGGTTCACCAAAAAAAAAACCAGATTGAAAGATTTCTCCAATGGTAATGGAAGGTGTTGTGTTCATTTGGGGTTTGAAAACTCGAGCCATGTGAAGAGTAGTATCAGAGTTGAGAGCCAGTGGGAATAACTGCGCTTTCCTGGGTCTGAACAGTCTACTGCTCACAACCCCTTAGGGTAGGTTTGTTGTCCTTATCTTACAGTGGAGGAAGTTAGCACCAGAAACTACATGCTTTCCGGGAGTCGCTGCTGCACAGTATCAGAGCTGGGATAGCGTCCCAGCCCGCAGGCCGCCTGGGCTTGACTAGGTCACAGGGTCAGCCCCTCTAGGATTCTGGGCAGTTAGGCTCCCTTGCTGCGGTGTGTGTCTACGCTGCTGCAGTTCCCACCCCTGGCACTCGCGTGTCGGGTGACTGGTGCCCAGTGTGCGCGCAGAGAATGGGAGTGAAATCCCAGGGTTTCAGAAAGCCCTGGGTGGCAGCGTCAGGCGGAATCTCACCCGTTCCTCGGTGGGGAGGTCTGATACTCCTCACGGTGCAATGAAAATGGCTTGCGTTTCCCTGCTGAGAAGCTGAAGTGAGGTGAACAGTGGTTGATGTGAAGGGGTGAAGTTCTGGGTTGGGTGGCAGGTCGAGGGTAGACCATGTGCGTTTTAAAGGGTCTATATAATAAATACCTCTTAGGGGGTCTAGATCTGCTTTTTGCAATGGCGTTCAGTAGCATCGTATCTCGTGCGGGGACGGAAGTGGAAGTGGCCTTGGTTTAGAATCACGGAGCCCGTGTCCTCCGGCTTTTCCTTTCAGAGTTTAACCCCGTGCAGCAGCCTCAGCTGAACGAGAAGGTGCTGAAAGACAAGCGCAAAAAGCTGCGCGAGACCTTTGAGCGCATCCTGCGGCTCTATGAGAAAGAGAACCCAGACATCTACAAGGAGCTGCGGAAGCTGGAAGTGGAGTACGAGCAGAAGCGGGCCCAGCTCAGCCAGTACTTCGATGCTGTCAAGGTAACCGAAGTTTCTCGAGGAGAAGCGGGGCTCAGTGCGCCCTTAAAAAATAGGAAAACTGATTAAACATCGTCAAAGTATCTTCTGGCGAAAGTAAACATTCTCTTAACATCTGCATTAGCGAATCTAATCCCCTAGTCATTTTCCACCAGTGCAGTAATGAGCAAAGACTGGCCAGGCGCAGGTACCTACTGATAGGCTAATAAGTGACCGTAAGTTTACACTGGGCAAAAACTACTTGGAAACAGAGAGGGTTGATGTGTTGATGACGGAGGCAGCAGGAGCACAGACCCCAGGTCTCAAGAGCGTGCCAAGCTCCCCGTTCGCGGCTCCCTTAGCCGACAAAACTAACCGGTGGAGAGAATCCTGCGCCCTTTGTGGCCGCCGTGGTGGTCCTGGGGGGCGCTGGGGATCGAGTGGGGAGGGAGGGAGTGGGGAGGGAGGCGCGCACGTCTGTCTGCATGGCTGGGAGCTTGGAGTTGTGGACTTGGTTGTGAATTTCGCCTTAGGAATGGGAGGGGGAGCCGAAGGAGGTGATACTTTGTGAGGAAACTTGGGGTAACTGAAAGCCGTGCACATCACCGCCTCACCCCCACCGTGGAGTCCCGGGTGCGGGGAGGCCCTGGGCCTCGGTGTGAGCACGGTGACGGACGTGGCCCGTCGGGCGAGCACTGCCCCGGTCCGCGTGCCCACGGGCGGCCCCGTGTGTGTTTCAGAACGCGCAGCACGTGGAGGTGGAGAGCATCCCCCTGCCGGACATGCCGCACGCGCCCTCCAACATCCTCATCCAGGACATCCCGCTGCCCGGGGCGCAGCCGCCCTCCATCCTCAAGAAGACTTCGGCCTACGGGTGAGGGGGGGGAGCCAGCGGGCCATCCGGGTCCCACGGGGAGGAAGGCCTCAGCCCCTGGTCATCCGGGTTCCCCGCGGGGGGGGGGAGGCCTCAGCCCCTGGTCATCCGGGTTCCCGGGGAGAGGCCTCAGCCCCTGGTCATCCGGGTTCCCCACGGGGAGGAAGGCCTCAGCCCCTGGTCATCCGGGTTCCCCGCGGGGGGGGGGAGGCCTCAGCCCCTGGTCATCCGGGTTCCCGGGGGGAGGCCTCAGCCCCTGGTCATCCGGGTTCCCCACGGGGAGGAAGGCCTCAGCCCCTGGTCATCCGGGTTCCCCGCGGGGGGGGGGGAGGCCTCAGCCCCTGGTCATCCGGGTTCCCGGGGGGAGGCCTCAGCCCCTGGTCATCCGGGTTCCCCACGGGGAGGAAGGCCTCAGCCCCTGGTCATCCGGGTTCCCGCGGGGAGGGAGGCCTCAGCCCCTGGTCATCCGGGTTCCCCGCGGGGGGGGGGAGGCCTCAGCCCCTGGTCATCCGGGTTCCCGGGGGGAGGCCTCAGCCCCTGGTCATCCGGGTCCCATGGGGAGGAAGGCCTCAGCCCCTGGTCATCCGGGTTCCCCGCGGGGAGGAAGGCCTCAGCCCCTGGTCATCCGGGTCCCACGGGGAGGAAGGCCTCAGCCCCTGGTCATCCGGGTTCCCCGCGGGGAGGGAGGCCTCAGCCCCTGGTCATCCGGGTCCCACGGGGAGGAAGGCCTCAGCCCCTGGTCATCCGGGTCCCACGGGGAGGAAGGCCTCAGCTCCTGGTCATCCGGGTCCCACGGGGAGGAAGGCCTCAGCCCCTGGTCATCCGGGTCCCACGGGGAGGAAGGCCTCAGCTCCTGGTCATCCGGGTTCCCCGCGGGGAGGAAGGCCTCAGCCCCTGGTCATCCGGGTTCCCCGCGGGGAGGAAGGCCTCAGGCCCTGGTCATCCGGGTCCCACGGGGAGGAAGGCCTCAGCCCCTGGTCATCCGGGTTCCCCGCGGGGAGGAAGGTCTCAGCCCCTGGTCATCCGGGTCCCACGGGGAGGAAGGCCTCAGCCCCTGGTCATCCGGGTTCCCCGCGGGGAGGAAGGCCTCAGCCCCTGGTCATCCGGGTCCCACGGGGAGGAAGGCCTCAGCCCCTGGTCATCCGGGTTCCCCGTGGGGAGGGAGGCCTCAGCCCCTGGTCATCCGGGTTCCCGGGGGGAGGAAGGCCTCAGCCCCTGGTCATCCGGGTTCCCCGCGGGGAGGGAGGCCTCAGCCCCTGGTCATCCGGGTTCCCCGCGGGGAGGGAGGCCTCAGCCCCTCGTCATCCGGGTTCCCGGGGGGAGGCCTCAGCCCCTGGTCATCCGGGTTCCCCGTGGGGAGGGAGGCCTCAGCCCCTGGTCATCCGGGTTCCCCGCGGGGAGGAAGGCCTCAGCCCCTGGTCATCCGGGTCCCACGGGGAGGGAGGCCTCAGCCCCTGGTCATCCGGGTTCCCGTGGGGAGGAAGGCCTCAGCCCCTGGTCATCCGGGTCCCACGGGGAGGAAGGCCTCAGCCCCTGGTCATCCGGGTTCCCGGGGGGAGGAAGGCCTCAGCCCCTGGTCATCCGGGTTCCCCGTGGGGAGGGAGGCCTCAGCCCCTGGTCATCCGGGTCCCACGGGGAGGGAGGCCTCAGCCCCTGGTCATCCGGGTTCCCCGCGGGGAGGGAGGCCTCAGCCCCTTGTCATCCGGGGCCCCGCGGGGAGGAAGGCCTCAGCCCCTGGTCATCCGGGTTCCCCGCGGGGAGGAAGGCCTCAGCCCCTGGTCATCCGGGTCCCACGGGGAGGAAGGCCTCAGCCCCTGGTCATCCGGGTTCCCCGCGGGGAGGAAGGCCTCAGCCCCTGGTCATCCGGGTTCCCCGCGGGGAGGGAGGCCTCAGTCCCTGGTCATCCGGGTTCCCCGCGGGGAGGGAGGTCTCAGCCCCTGGTCATCCGGGTTCCCGGGGGGAGGAAGGCCTCAGCCCCTGGTCATCCGGGTTCCCGGGGGGAGGAAGGCCTCAGCCCCTGGTCATCCGGGTTCCCGGGGGGAGGGAGGCCTCAGCCCCTCGTCATCCGGGTTCCCGGGGGGAGGCCTCAGCCCCTGGTCATCCGGGTTCCCGTGGGGAGGAAGGCCTCAGCCCCTGGTCATCCGGGTCCCACGGGGAGGAAGGCCTCAGCCCCTGGTCATCCGGGTTCCCCGCGGGGAGGAAGGCCTCAGCCCCTGGTCATCCGGGTCCCACGGGGAGGAAGGCCTCAGCCCCTGGTCATCCGGGTTCCCCGCGGGGAGGAAGGCCTCAGCCCCTGGTCATCCGGGTTCCCCGCGGGGAGGGAGGCCTCAGTCCCTGGTCATCCGGGTTCCCCGCGGGGAGGGAGGTCTCAGCCCCTGGTCATCCGGGTTCCCGGGGGGAGGAAGGCCTCAGCCCCTGGTCATCCGGGTTCCCGGGGGGAGGAAGGCCTCAGCCCCTGGTCATCCGGGTTCCCGGGGGGAGGGAGGCCTCAGCCCCTCGTCATCCGGGTTCCCGGGGGGAGGCCTCAGCCCCTGGTCATCCGGGTTCCCCGTGGGGAGGGAGGCCTCAGCCCCTGGTCATCCGGGTTCCCCGCGGGGAGGAAGGTCTCAGCCCCTCGTCATCCGGGTCCCCGCGGGGAGGGAGGCCTCAGCCCCTGGTCATCCGGGTTCCCCGCGGGGAGGGAGGCCTCAGCCGCGAGGCCTCAGCGTGGCCGCGCCCTGCCGCCCGCAGGCCCCAGTCCCGGGCCGTGTCCATCCTGCCGCTGCCGGGCCATGGCGTGCCGCGCCTGCCGCCGGGCCGGAAGCCGCCCGGGCCTCCGCCGGGGCCGCCGCCGCCGCAGGTGCTGCAGGTGTACGGGCGCAAGGTGGGCTTCGCGCTGGACCTGCCCGCGCGCCGGCGGGAGGCGGACGCGCTCTACAGCCCCGAGCTGGGTAAGCGCGGGGCCGGGCGGGCGCGGGGCGGGCGCGGGACCCGGGACCCCCACCCCCGACCCCGGGCCGCCGCTGAACGAGCCCGCCCGCCCGCCCGCCGTGTGCAGCGCAGCGCGGCCACGACGAGGAGGCGTCGAGCACCAGCGAGGACGACGGCTACCCCGAGGACATGGAGCCCGACAAGCCCGGCGACAGCTCGGACGACAGCGACTCGGACCGCTCGGACGCCGACAGCGACGCCGACGACTTCGCGCGCCGCGACGACGGCGAGCGCGACCACGCCGACGACAAGAAGGCCGGTGCGTGCCTACGTGCGGGGCGCGGGGCGGCGGGGGAGGGCGTGGGTGCTGACGGCGCCGTCGAACACCCCCCCCCCAGGCCTGAGCGTGCGCTTCGCCGACATGCCCGGGAAGCCGCGCCGCAAGAAGAAGAACATGAAGGAGCTGACGCCGCTGCAGGCCACCATGCTGCGCATGGCCGG